>NC_052157.1:67052474-67206603 GCF_902713615.1 Scyliorhinus canicula
GCGTACCCCCTCCCCAGAATTACAGACATGGTGAATCAGATCGCCCAGTATCGGATTTTTTCCACGGTGGATCTGAAGTCTGCATACCACCAACTCCCAATCCGCCCGGAGGACCACCACTTCACGGCGTTTGAGGCCGATGGCCGCCTCTTCCACTTCCTCCGGGTCCCCTTTGGCGTCACGAATGGGGTTTTGGTGTTCCAATGAGCAATGGACCGAATGGTGGACTAGTACAGGCTGCGGGCCACATTTCCGTACTTGGATAACGTCACCATCTGCGGCTATGACCAGCAGGACCACGATGCCAACCTCAACCGATTTCTCCAGATGGCCCAGAAGCTTAACCTCACATACAACAAGGAGAAATGCGTTTTCCGCACAACCAGACTAGCCATTCTCGGCTATATCGTGGAAAACGGAGTCCTGGGTCCTGACCCGGACCGTATGCGCCCCCTCTTAGAACTCCCTCTCCCTTATTGTCCGAAGGCCCTCAAACGGTGCTTGGGATTCTTTTCGTATTATGCCTAGTGGGTCCCTCAATATGCGGACAAAGCCCGCCCACCCTTTAAGGCCACACTTTTTCCCCTGTCAGCTGAGGCTCGCCAGGCCTTCAACTGCATCAAGGAGGACATCGCCAAGGCTGCCATGCGGGCAGTGGATGAATCCGTCCCTTTCCAGGTAGAGAGCGAAGCCTCAGAGGTAGCTCTTGCAGCCACACTAAATCAGGCAGGGAGACCAGTCGCATTTTTCTCCTGAACCCTCTCCACTTCGGAACTTCAACACTCCTCAGTCGAAAAGGAAGCACAAGCCATTGTGGAGGCTATTCGTCACTGGAGGCACTACCTCGCAGGTAGAAGGTTCACCCTCATCACCGACCAAAGATCGGTTGCCTTCATGTTTGACAACTCGCAGAGGGGCAAAATTAAAAATGACAAAATTCTGAGGTGGAGGATCGAACTCTCCACCTACAATTACGATATTATGTATCGACCGGGGAAGCTCAACGAGCCCCCAGATGCCCTGTCCCGCGGGACGTGTGCCAGCGCACAGAGTGACCGCTTAAGAACCATCCACAATGACCTCTGCCACCCGGGGGTCACCGGCTCGCCCACTACATTAAAGCCCGAAATCTGCCTTTCTCCACCGAGGAGGTAAAAGCCATCACCAGGGATTGCCCGATCTGCGCGGAGTGCAAACCGCACTTCTACAGACCAGACAGGGCCCATCTGGTCAAGGCTTCTATGCCCTTTGAACGCCTCGCTGTCGATTCCAAAGGGCCAGTCCCCTCGACTAACAGGAATGTGTACTTCCTGAACGTCACAGACGAGTTCTCCCGTTTTCCCTTTGCTATCCCGTGCCCCGATATGACCTCCCACACAGACATTAGGGCCCTGCATAGTATCTTCACCCTGTTTGGTTTCCCCAGCTATGTACACAGCGACCGGGGTTCGTCCTTTATGAGCGACGAGCTGCGTCAGTACCTGCTCGGCAAGGGCACCGCCTCGAGCAGGACTACCAGCTATAACCCCAGGGGGACCGGGCAGGTGGAGAGGGAGAATGCGACGGTCTGGAAGACCGTCCTACTGACCCTCCGGTCCAGGAATCTCCCGATCTCCCATTGGCAAGAAGTCCTCCCAGACGCGCTCCACGCTATTAGGTCCCTCTTATGTACCGTTACCAACCAGACCCCTCACAAGCAGCTCTTTATTTTCTCCAGGGGCACTACCACGGGGGTTTCGCTCCCGGCATGGTTGCAGACACCGGGCCCAGTACTCCTCCGGAAGCACGTCAGGGCGCACAAAACTGACCCACTCGTAGAGAAAGTGCACATTCTGCATTCGATCCCCAGTACGCCTTCGTAGAGTTCCCTGACGACCGTCAGGACACTGTATCCGTCCGGGACCTAGCACCTGCAGGATCCAACCCCCCCAGTACTACCGCCGAGGTACCCCTCATACTACATCCCACCCGACTCACCCCCCACGCCCCCGCACCTCCCAGTTCGCTACATTTTTTTTGCACGCCCGCGCCAGCTAGCTCCCAGCGCCCCCAGTCCCCAGTCGAACCAGACTGGTTCGAAGCTCGGGCGGAATCGCCCCCGGAGTCCGCCATCGTACCCCAACCGACGGTGCTCATCCAGCCACCAGAAGGGGCTGCAACCCCGGTGCTCCGCCGATCCCAGCGGACAACTCGGCCACCGGACAGACTCAACCTGTAAGCCACCACCCCCGCCGGACCTGATTTTTTTTACAGGGGGTGAATGTGGTGAATCACAATAGTGTAATTCACACTGTATTACTATGTCTCTGTAAACTCAGCACACAAGCAGTTGCGCTGCTCTGCCACTAGGGGGAGATGCATTGGGAGTGTACGGGAGTTTGTACTGGGTTCCACCCACGGCTCCTCCCCCTAACTGGAAGTATAAAGGTTGGTGCTGAGAGCCTGCCTGCAGTTCATCTGGAGTTCATCGTGTCACAGGCATGCTCTGTTGTAAAACGATTAAAACCACTGTTCACTTCTAACCAAGTGTCGCGTGAATTGATGGTCTCATCAGTAGGCCCCTTACAATCAGAAACGGGGGAATTCATAACAGGCACCAAACAAATGGCTGAGGAACTAAATTCATGCTTTGTTTCTGTCTTTGCAAAGGAAGACGTGAATAACGTACCAGAAGTTCTGTGAAACACAAGCTTTATTGAGGAGCTGAAGGAAAATGGTATTAGTAAAGAAATGGTTTGGGGGAAATTAATCGGACACATCTCCAGGGCCTGATAATCTTCATCCCAGAGTACTTAAGGAAGTGGCCGAGAAATAATTGATCTATTGGTGGTTATTTTCCCAAATTCTTTGGACTCTCAAATGATTCCTAAAATTGAGGGGTTGCTAAAATAATCCCATGATTTAAAAAGGGAGGTAGAAAGAACATAGGGAATTATAGACCTGTGAGCCTAATGTTGATTATAGGGAAGTTGTTCGAGTCCATTATAAAGGACTTCATAGCACAGCATTTGGAAAGCAGAGGTGTAGTCAGACAAAGTCAGCATGGATTTACGAAAGGAAAATCATGCTTGATAAGTCTACAAGAATTCTTTGAAGATGTAACTAGTAGACCTGACCAGAGAGGACCAATGGATGTGGTTTATTTAGAATTTCAGAAAGCTTTCGACAAGGTCTCACATAGCAGGTTACAATGTAAAGTTAAAGTGCATGGATTACGGGTAGTGTCTTGGGATGGATAGAAAGCTGGTTAGCAAACAGGAAGCAAAATGTTTTAGTAACTGGGTCTTTATCTGATTTACAGACAGTGACTAGTGGGGTAATGCAGGGATCCGTGCTAATATATATTAATGATTTGGACGAAGAAACTAAATGCATTATCTCCAAATTTGCAGATGATACAAAGTTGGGTGGGAGGGTGAGCTGTGAGGAGGATGCAGAGATGCTTCAGTGGGATTTGGACAAGCTGAGTGAGTGGGCATAAGTATGGTAGATGCGATATAATGTGGATAAATGTGAGATTATCCACTTCGGTTGCAAAAATAGAAAGGCAGATTATTTTTAGAATGGGTGTAAATTGAGAGTGGTGGATACTCAGAGAGACCTTGTGTATCAGTTGCTGAAAGTAACGCGCAGGTACAGCAGGCAGTAAAGAAGGCAAATGGTATGTTGGCCTTCATAGTGAGAGGATTTGAATATAGGAATAGAGATGTTTTACTGAAATTATATAGGGCATTAGTGAGGCCACAGCTGGAGTTTTGTGCGCAGTTTTGGTGACCGTATCTGAGGAAGGATGTTCTTGCTATGGAGGGAGTGCAAGTTTTACCAGGCTGATTCCTATGATGGCGGGAAATGAGGAGAGACAAAAGCTAGTTAGGATTATATTCATTGGAGTTTAGAGGAATGAGAGGGAATCTCACAGAAACTTACAAAATTCCAACAGGGTTGGACAGGGTAGATTCAGAAAGAATGTTCCCTATGGTGGCGGAGTCCAGAACTAGGGGTCATAGTTTGAGGATAAGGGGTAAACCTTTTAGGACTGAGGTGAGGAGAAATTTCTTCACCCAGAGTGTGATGAATCTGTGGTAATCACTACCACATAAAGTAGTTGAAGGCAAAACTTTGTGCAATTTCAAGAAGCAATTAGATATAGTCCTTGGGGCTAAAGGGATGAAGGTATATGGGGGCAAGGTGGGATCAGGGTATGGAACTTGATGACCATCCATGAACATAATGAATGGCAGAGCAGGCTCAATGGGTGAATGGCCTCCTCCTGCTTCTAATTTTTTAAATCTATGTTTCTATGTTTAACCTGCTCACGGATGCTCAGTTTGGAATCCAGCAGGGTTACTCAGCTCCTGACCTCATTACAGCCTTGGTTGAACATGGACAAACGAGCAGAATGCCAGAGGCGAGGTGAGAGTGACTGCCCTTGACATCAAAGCAGCATTTAATCAAGTATGGAATCAAGGAGGCCTAGCTAAACTGGAGTCAATGGGAATTAGGGGGAAAACTCTGCTGGTTGGAGTCATACCTGGCACAAAGGAAGATGGTTGTGGTGGTTGGAGGTCAATCATCTCAGCTCCAGGATATCACTGCAGGAGCTGTTCATAGTAGTGTCCGAGGCCCAACCACCTTCAGTTACTTCATCAATGACCTCCCTTCCTTCATAAGGTCAGAAGTGGGGATGTTTGCAGATGAGTGCACAATGTTCAGCATCATTCGTGACTCCTCAAATAATTAAACAGTCCATGTTAAAATGCAGTAATACCTGAACAATATCCAGCCTTGGGTTGACAAGTGGCAAGTTATATTGATGCTACATAAGTGCCAGGCAATTACCATCTCCTATGAAAGAGTATCCAACCACGCCCCTTGTTATTCAATGTCATTACCATCACTGAATTCCCCCACAATCCACATCCTCGGGGTTACCATTGATCAGAAACTGAACTTGACTCGCCATATTAATATTGTGGCTACCAGGGCAGGTCAAAGGCTAGGAATCCTACAGTGAGTAACTCACCTGCTGATCCCCCAAAGCTTGTCCACCATCTAAAAGTCAGAAGTGTAATGGAATACTCTCCACTTGCCTGGATGAGTGCAGTTCCAACAACACTCAACAAGGTTGACACCATCCAGGACAAAGCAGCCCGCTTGATTGCTCCCCCTTCCACAAACATTCAATCCCTCCACCACCTAAGAACAGTAGCAGCTGTGTGCACCATCTACAAGATGCACTGCAGTAACTTACCAAAGTTCCTTCGGCAGCACCTTCTAAACCCACCACCATTTCCATCTAGAAGTACAAAACCAGCAGATACCTGGAACCCCACCACCTGGAGGTTCCCCTCCAAGTCATTCACCACCCAGACTTGGAAATATATCTCCATTCCTCCACTGTCGCTGGGTCAAAATGCTGGAACTCCATCCCTAACAGCACAGTGGGTGTATCTACACCTCAGGGACTGCAGCGGTTCAAGGGGGCAGCTCACAACCAGCTTGTGAAGGGAATACAGGGATGGGCATTAAATGCTGGCCTAACCAGCGAAGCCTACATCCCATAAAATAATATAGTATATACTTTGTAACTCATGTTCACCATAAAATCTGTGTATATTTGTGACATTAAGTGAGTAATAAAGGAATATCGTATTGTAATAACATTTTTCATGGTTCACAAATTTTATTTCTCCTTGTTAAAACTAATCAGTGGTTCTGTGACTCGGTTCCATAGAGCCAGGACTCTATTCTGGGATCTTCTCGTCCAGTTACAATACCAATTAGGATTGTAACACTAACATCTGGAACTTGTGCCAAAATTGAGAGTGCTGTCTCACAAACTAGTCAAGCAACAGCCTGACACAGTCATACTCACAGAATCATACCTTACAAATAATGTCCCAGACACCATCATCACCATTCCTGATATGTCCTGTCCCACCAACAGAACAGACCCAGCAGAGATAGCAGCACAGCGGTATATAATCAGGAGGGAGTTGCCCTGGGAGTCCTCAACATCGACTCGGGAACCCTGAAGTCTCATGGTACCAGGTGAAACATGTGCAAGGAAACCTCCTGCTGATTACGACGTACCATTCCCCCTCAGTTGATGAATCAGTACTCATCCATGTTTAACACCACTTGGAGGAAGCACTGAGGGTGACAAGGACACAGAATGTACTCTGGGTGGGAAACTTCAATGTCCATCAGCAAGAGTGGCTAGGTAGCACCACCATTGACCGAACTTGCCGGGTCCTTAAGGACATAGCTGCTAGACTGGGAATGTGGCAGGAAAAAAGGGAACTCACAAGATGGAAAAGCATACTTGACCTCATCCTCACCAATCTGCCAGCTGCAGGTGCATCTGTTCACAACAGTATTGGTCGGAGTGACCGCTGCACAGCCCTTGTGGAGATTAAGTTCTGTATTCACATTGAGGGTACACTCCATTGTGGTGTGTGGCACAACCACCATGCTATAAGAGATAGACCTCGAACAGTTATAGCAACTCAAGACTTATCATCCATAAGACAATGTGGGCCATCAGCATCAGCAAAATTGTACTCAAACACAATCTGCACCCTCATGATTTGGCATATTCCACACTCTACGATTACTTTTAAGCCAGGCGGTCAAGCCAGGTTGAAGGAAGAGTGCAGAACGACATGCCAGGAGCAGCACAAAAAAATGAGATGCTAGCCTAGTGTGGTAGCATGGCCCCGTTATGGGGTGATCGCTCGACGGCCACATGACCCGCCCGGGGCCTATTGCGTGGGAATGTGTGAACCCTGGCCAATCGGATAGCAGCAGGGTGTCTGGGAAAAAGGGGCCTGGTGAGGGGTAGCACGGTGGCATAATGGTTAGCACTGCTGCATCACATCTCCAGGGACCTGGGTCCAATTCAGACCTCGGGTGACTGTCTGTGTGGAGTTTGCACATGCTCCCCGTGTCTGCGTGGGTTTCCTCCTGGTGCTCCGGTTTCCTCCCACAGTCCAAAGATGTGCAGGTCAGGAGGATTGGCCATGCTAAATTGCCTCTTGGTGCCCAAAAGGTTTGGTCGGATTACTGGGTTGCGGGAATGGGGTGGGGGCGTGTGCTTAGGTAGGGTGCTCTTTCTGTGGCCGATGCAGACTCGATGGGCCGAATAGCCTTATGCACTGTAAATTCTATGATTACCTCCATCATGGGGTTTATCTTTGACAGGGAACTGAACTGGACCAGCAATGCACCATACATAGTGTGGCTATAAATGCAGGCCAGAGGCTGGGGTGTCTGCAGTGAATATGTCAACAAGCTCAACACCACCCAGGACAAACAGCTGACTTGATTGACCCCTCAGTCAGCACCTTCAACATTCAGTAGCTCCACCACCGATGTACAGTGTACACAGTAGTGTACACCATCTAAAATATGCGCTGCAGCAACTCACCAAGCCTTCCCACACAGCATTTTCCAAATCTACAATCTCTCCCATTGAGAAGAACAAGGGCAACATCCTGACTTGTGGCTTTTCTGAAAGTCCTATCCGATTGGTCCAACAACCCCCCCCTATCATCTCCCTCCATCCCACATTTCCCACTCTCACTGTCTATGCAAAATGTTCAGCGCATTTCACTGACCATAATCATTTCCAAAATTCCCCAGCTCAGTGTACTTCCTGCTCTCTAGATCTTATCTTGCTTCAGTCATCTGAATTTGTTTTTTTGTGATCATTCACAGCAAGAGTATCACATGCAAAACCAGCTTTTAATGTCCATTTTGAATTGACATATTTATGCTCACACATTGAGGAGCACACACACAGATAAGCCCACACTCAGTCTCACACAGGCACACACGCTCATAGAATCCATACAGTGCAGAATGAGGCCATTCGGCCCATCAAGTCTGCACCGACCCTTTGAATCAGCACTCTACCCATGTCCACCCTGCCCTGTCCCCACAACCCCGTAACCTAATCTAAGCCGTCACACAGACACGGAACACACAAGCACACAGACAAATACACACTGACATGGACACACACACAGACACACAAACAGACGAGCACACTCACACACTGTCATATACACAGCCACATATACGCTCACATACACATTTACAGACACATACAGACACAACTACATGTAGCCAGACACAGAGATAGAGAGACATATTCAGACACAGTCCCCCAGACACAAAGGTGATCACACACTAACATACACACTCACACAGACATAGAGACGTACCCCACATACGCACCATCACGCACAAACATGGACACAGGCGCACAGACAAGCACATACGGTGACATATTCACAGGTGCCCACACACAGACACACAAACAGGATGAGACAGGATTTGGAGGCTGAATAAGATTGAAAGGGATGACCTGTGGTCAGATTCTGTATTGAAACCCTGTCAGTAAAAATAAACAGAAAAGCCAGGGTCAATTTGTGATGTTTGAAAAAGGTATGCGGTGAACAAATATGGTGACGTATGTCAAGTGAAGTGTTATATTACATTGTGTAATTTTTATTTTATTTTTATTTATTTATTTTTATTTTAATGTAATATCTTATTCCTCATTTACTTCTTTCCAAGATGGTCCTATACTCGATGTTCATTAACACTCAAAGTCTTCAGTTAAAGCAAATACTGTTTATTGAATAACAATAACAATTGAACTGTGAGCTCGTTCTCTCTTCAACAACCAAACTAGAGATTAAATTAACAAGATTAAATATATATTAACTATGATTAACAACAACTGCACTCTAAGCTATCCCTCTCTCCCTCTGGTCACTGGTCACTCCAAACACGAAGAGGCGGGAACTCTCCTTCAGTTTATGGAACCTGTGGAATTCATTATCACAGGAAGAAGTTGATGCTAAGACTTTGAATATATTCAAGAGGCACTTGGGGAGAATGGGATCAAAGGCTATGGGGAGAAAGTAGGATTAGGCTATTGAGTTGGATGATCAGCCATGATCGTGATGAATGACGGAGCAGGCTCAAAGGGCCAAAAGGCCTCCTCCTGCTCCTATCTGCTATGTATCTATGTATCTTTTATAGCCATCTCTAGTGCTGCCATCTAGTGGTTACCTAGTGTTACTTTTGTATATTAACATTTTATACACATACAGATATGCAGATCATTACATGAAGATTTGAAAAGAAAGGATAAACGCATTTATACAAAATCATCAAAAAATCAATAAATTTATGTTCTGATTCATTGTTCCCCTGAGACAATCCCTCGATTTAACCTTTCCCTTGAACAGCGAGTCACTAACATTCATCTGGTTTTATACCAGGCTGTTTTGTTTTTCAATTGCACTGTCACCTGGTTAGTATCGGGTGCCTTTATCTCTGATATTTAAATTTATTTAATCCAGCCTCTAAGAACAACACTTGAAAGTGATATTGTTTCTTTTCATTGTCTATTATAAATGCTATACACTTAAAGTCACAATTTTCCAGGAACCTGCAGAGCATAATGTGAGAGACTAAGGCCCCATCCTATATATTTTTATAAAATCTATAGAGATATGGGGCGGGATTCTCCCCCACCCGGCGGGGCGGGGGTTCCCGGCGCCGAGGAGTGGCATGAACCACTCCGGCATTGGGCCGCCCGGTAGGTGCGAAATCCTCCGTACCTTCTTTGGTTAGGCCGGCGCTGGTGGGGTTGGCCCAACGGCAGCCAGCGTCAAAGGGATTGGTGCTGCGCCAATCGGCGCCTCCGCCGGCCGACGCGAGCTGGCGCATGTGCCGGAGCGCCAGCGTCTGCTGGCGTTATCCTAGCGCATGCGCAGGGGGGTTCGTTTCCGCACTGGCCATGGCGGAGGTCCACAGCAGCCGGTCCGGAGGGAAAGAGTGTCCCCACGGCACAGGCCCGCCCACGGAGTGGTAGGCCCCGATCGCGGGCCAGGCCACCGTGGGGCACCCCCCGGGGCCAGATTGGCCCGCGCTCCCCCCCCGAGGATCCCGGAGGCCGTCCGCAGAGCCATGTCCCGCTGATAAGTACCTGGTCTAATTTACGCCGGCGGGACCGGCCTAAAACGGGCAGCTGCTCGGCCCATCGTGGGCTGGGGAATCGCCGGAGGGGCCGCTGTTAGCGGCCGCCAACCGGTGCGGTGCGATTTCCGCCCCCATCAAAACCCCGACGCCGGAGAATTCGGCACCCGACAGGGATGGGATTCATGCCGGCCCCCGGCGGTTCTCCAGCCCGACCGGAGGGAGGGGGGGTTGGAGAATCCCGCCCCTGCTCTTTGCCATTTCAAAATGTTTCAAACAGGGCAAAGACCTTTAAAATGACTGAAGCTATGTCTATTTGTGAAATCTGAACAAAAGAAACTATCTGGCGATATTGGGGGAAACTCACACATCGTTATCTCTGGGGAGCCACAAACGACCCCTTGTGAGATGAGCAGGTCAAATTCAAAGAGAGCTCTACAAAAGCCAGCTGACCAAGGGTCGCGCTGCCTTCCTCTCATTTATTAATGGTTGAGATATCTAACAATCTCGGGGACTCAGATGAGGGATACACATCCTTTGTCAAAGAAAGTGTTGAGAGGTGGCAGTCTTGTGACAAGGGTGGCTGGCTTGTGGAATCAGTAAAAAGGCGCCGGAATGTGTCGACTAGGGGCTTTTCCCAGTAACTTTGTTGAAGCCTACTTGTGACAATAAGCTATTATGAAAAAATATATTGCATTGCTGAGCCTCATAGATCAGTCTGCTGTTTACGATCTAACTGGAAGCCACACACAAAAGGAGCTCTGCTCAAGTTGAACACCCAGCCCCATCTACACTGCTTCTGCTGGAAATTCTGCACCATTGCCCACAAGACAGATTCATCTCTCCATGCCTATTTCACTACCTGAATTCCAAAGTAATTATACAGCATCGGTTTGCAACCCACTTACATTCATGAAGGAATATGTCATTGAACTTTGATTCTGGGCTCTGGAACTCACGTGACAACATTTCATTTTGTCTTTGGTCCCTGCAATATAAATGTTCCTTTTATTCTAGTCCTCTTTACTGGCTGAGTTTGGAGGCAATTGCGACACTCTTTTTACATTTTTACTGCATTGAAATAAACTAACCCTTTGAGTTAATTTTATCTCGAGTTTGCTGTGGGGATGTTCATCGAAAATTGGATCAAATGAAAACCGAAGGGTTGGGAAATACGAGACCCCTTATAAAGAGGAAAACAAATCAAAACCCCTTTCTGTTTACGGATCGGTAGTGAATGGAGAAATTAGTGATGTTTAAATCCACACTCACTCGTGTCCTTAAAAATAATGAAATTGAGGCTTGACAAAGCTGCAATCTCTTAAAACTAAAACTGCCTCGCCAGGCACATCAAGGTGTGTGGATCTGAGCTGGTGAATGATACATGTGATATAACTAACTGAATCATCAGAATGAGTGATCACCACCTCCCCACCTCACTGAGGAGTCTTTCTCCTCCTCTTTCCGATCCTAAGAGACCTTGAAAGGCCTTTGCATGATGTCATGATGGGCTGGATTTTTCAACTTTGAAGTGGGACCAAGCAATGGGGGAATGGCAGGAGTAATGGCTGCTGAGAGCCATGGACAGAAGCCCCGCCTCCGTTTCTGCTTTTTGTGGGTTGCGAGAAAGGATCTTTACCAAGAAACCCACCCGATTGAATCGAAGAGCCCAGGGACAGATTGACTTCAGAAAACCTCTGTTGCTCTGCCAAATGATGAGATGGGACCCATACTGGAGCAGGACCGAAGGACAGGAAGCTTTGTGAAAGCTATGCAGGATTTAAAAATGGAGGCTGAGGCAAACCCTTCAGATGACATGTTGCCGTTTTCCACCCAGCCATGGTCTGCTGATTGAGTGTGTAACGACTCTTCCTGTTGATTCCCCTATTTCCGTTTTCTTTTACTTTGACGTCATCATTTTGATCTATAGATATTTAATGAACATATTCCTTGAAGTCGAACACTCAAAAGTTGCAAAATGGTGCACTCGGCTACTCTCTTTCTCCAAAGATACTGCCTAACTGCTGTTTTCTGAACCTGCAGATGTTTTTGAGATGACAGTGAACACCATTAGAGATTGAAAGCAAAAACCCCCAACTGAAGACCTAACCTGTAGAGAGGTGTACTGGAAGCTATCCATCTAAAGCAGAAACTTTTATCCTCTTTATTTTTCTTCACATCTCTCTTTTCCACAGTACGTCTGTCTTGTTTGTGTGTCGAGGGTGGGGGTTAGGAACTAGATGATAGTTAACCAGTTTTATTAACAATATTTATAGTTATTGTTATTAATGGTTTAGCTCAGTGGGCTACACAGCTGGTTTGTGGTGCAGAACAAGGCCAGCAGAGCGGGTTCAATTCCCGTAAAAGCTGAGAATTCTGAATTCTCTATCCGTGTACCCGAACAGGCGTGGGAATGTGGCGACTAGGGGATTTTCTCAGTGACTTTATTGCAGTGTTAATGTAAGCCTACTTGTGACAATAAAGAGATTTTTTTTTAATCAGTTGCATTTAAATTTGCAACCATGTGACTGTAGCTGTTGGGCAACCAGAGACCAGAGACTTTGGGTATTTTCGAAGAAATATTTATTAATTTCACTGTGTTGTGACTCTGGGTCAAGTGGGGCTGGAATTGCTTCCCGGAAGACGGAGGCAGCTTCACGAAGCTGGGATTAGTCCCCTCTCTGGGGACTCTCTGGGGAGAGGGACAGTACCCTCTCTGATTCCTACCTCTGAGATGAAAAGTATGTCTGTTAATTCGAACTGAAAATGTGCAAAACCATGGTGCGCATAACCAAACTTCACTGCCCAGTGACTTCACATCAACAATGAGTGATTTCTGTCTGCTGTGATGCTGTCTGATATTTAATCCTGTCACCCAGTGAATGACAGATTCCTATCTCTCTACCTCCAATGATCAAGCAAGATGAGTTCCTGCTTATCACCAGCATCTCCTCCTGTGCAGCTGTCAGTATGGAAATGATTGGACGAGCACAGGTCCCTTACAAGTGCCCGGCAATGACCATCTCCAACAAGAGATAATCTAACCATTGCCCCTTAATATTCAATGGCATTACCATCACTGAATCCTCCACCATCCACCTCAGGGGGTTACCATTGATCACAAACTGAATTGAACCAGCCATATAATTCCCAAAGGCCGGGAATCTTGCGGCAAGTAACTTACCCCCTGACTCCCCAAAGCCTGTCCACCAGCTACAAGGCACAAGTCAGGAGTGTGCTAGAATACTCTCCACTTGCCTGGATGAGTGCAGCTACAACAACACTCAAGAAGCTCAACACCATTCTGGAGAAACCAGCCACTTGATTGGCACCCCTTCCACAAGCATTCAAACTCTCCACTACCAACACACAGTTGCAGCCGTGTGTACCATCTACAAGATGCAGTGCAGGAACTCGCCAAAGCTCCTTAGACAGCACTTTCCAAACACATGAGCCCTACCATCTAGAAGGACAAGGGGAGCAGATACATGGGAACCCCATCACCTACAGGTTCCCCTCCAAGTCACTCACCATGCTGGCTTGGAAGTATATTGCCGTTCCTTCACTGTCGCTGGAACAAAATCCTGGAACTCCCTCCCTAACAGCACTATGGATGTACCTCAGCATGTGTACCACAGCGGTTCAAGAAGGCAGCTTAGCATCTTAAACACAGCTAGATATGGGCAATAAATGCTGGCCTAGCCAGCAATGCCCACATCCTGTAAATTAATTTTTAAAAACATATCCAATTCACTGTCTCTCTCTGGTGCATTCTTTTCCCACGAGGTGAGAATGAAGAGTCCTTTAACTATGAGAAATGGAATATTTGTGAAGGGCTTACTGTCAGGGACAGACGCCACATTGCATTAAGATGAGCGTTACGGTCAATGATTACTCATAAAATCAGCTTGGGATGCAGGTATCACATCCCTAATTGCCCCTTGAGAGAGTGGTGGTGAGCCACCTTCTTTAACTGCTGCAGTCTTGTGATGTGGGTACACCCACAATGCTGTTAGGGTGTAAGCTCCCAGAATATTGACCTAGCGACAGTGAAGGAACTATTGATGGGGGCCACTTTGGGATGCAAGCAGGTGTCTCGATAGAGCGGGATAGTTGCACCCGCAAAGGTGTGTTGGCATGAGCTGTGTTGCGCAGGAGATGGCTTGGTAAGATAGAGGGATTTGACGTGGTTGGCCCATGGCTTGGGATTTGACGTGGTCAGCCCATTCTTGAAAGTTCCTTGCCACTCACCTTCCATGCCCTGGTCAGATCATTGAATATCTTGCGCCACTTCCAGGTAGCGAGACTCCAGACGTCCTCTGCCACTCCTGCCCAGGGTAGGCTTCTTCCTCCTGTGGGCAGGGAATAGAATCACCTCAAGGGCCCTCAGAAGCCTGCAGCATCATGCCCAGAGTTCCATCGCTAGAAGACAGAATAGCCTCCATTACTGTAGATCCCAGTTCTGTCTGATTATCTCAGCTCAGACACTTGCAGGGTGTCATTAAATATTCTGACTGAAGGGCAGCGCGGTGGCACAGTGGTTAGCATTGCTGCCTACGGCGCTGAGGACCCGGGTTCGAATCCCAGCTCTGAGTCACTGTCCGTGTGGAGTTTGCACATTCTCCCCGTGTCTGTGTGGGTTTCGCCCCCACAACCCAAAAATGTGCAGAGTAGGTGAATTGGCCACGCTAAATTGCCCCTTAATTAGAAAAAATAATTGGGTAATCTAAATTTTTTAATTTTTTTTAATATTCTGACTGAAACACATTTCCGTGGGTCATCATCACGTCCTCTTGCTCCAATTATTTGGGAAAACGGAACGTTATTAACGGATATGGTGGGTGCATTAAAAAGGCATAGCGAGAATGCGCCGAAAGAGCTTCCGAGCTCCCGTTTGTTTGTCATCAAGTTTCTCCAGGTATCTTTGCACTGAATTCACAGTCTCCAAGTCTTCAATCCATAATTGATGGTCTCAATGCTGCTGAGACAGAAGCCAGTGAAGTCTTATCTCGTGTAGATAACTGACTTTCAAAGACAGGCCACAGTTATCCAAATAAAAGCAAAATACTGCGAATGCTGGAAATCTGAAATAAAAGCAGAAAATGCTGCATAAACTCAGCAGGTCCGACAGCATCTATGGAGAGGGAAACAAAGTTAATGTTTCGGATCCAAATGACCCTCCGACAGAATCATTCAGATCCAAAACATTAACTTTGTTTCCCTCTCTACATATGCGTCCAGACCTCCTGAGTTTCTCGAGCATTTTTTGTTTTTCTTTCATAATTCTTATTTGTTGCCTTGATAATGACGATAGCAGAAAAGCAAACACAATGGGCTGCTGAGCTCTATTGCCAATTAGTTTAGCAGAGCCGAACGGCCTGTTCTGCTCCTGTTGTGTTATGCTGCTTCGGATAACACAGGCTGCTACTTGATGCAGTCTTAACTAAAGGATGCTCCAGACTCTGAAATGAGTTCAATGTGTTTATTGAACTATTAACACAGTTCTCAAATGAGTTCGACTCTCTGCTAATCTAACTGTAGTAACTCAGTCTATCTGTACCAGCTTGCTCGAAGCCACGTGCTGGGGTGTGATGCTGCTGATCAACCCTGTCTAACTCTCAAGACGTCTGTCTGTGGAAAGAGGGAGGGTGTGAGTGCCTCATTCCTTTTAAAGTGTTTATGTCATGCCCCCTTGTGATGATGCCACCTCTGAGTGTCCCGACTGCCCATTGGTTGTGTCCTATTCTGAGTGTTCATTGGTTGCATGTTTGCATATCATGACAGCTCCCAGGCCTATTTGTGTTTTACAATGTGACTTTGACCAGCACCATTCACAGTACAAACAGGCCGTTCGGCCCAGACATCTCATGCTGGCATTTATGCCTACTCCCCAGCCTCTGTCCATCCTCATCTTAGTGTATCAGCGTAACCCTCCATTCCCTTCTATCGTGGCTGTTTATGCAGTTTTCCTTCACCCTCCCAACACTCCCTGTGACAATGGGGAGCACATTTTCAGCATTCTCTGGGTAAAGAGGTTTCTCCTGAATTGCCTCCTGGATTTCTTCCTGACAATCTTATTTTGATGGTTTGCTCTTCTCCATGCGGGTAACCACCACTCCCCCCCCCCCCCCCCCCCCCCCCCCCCCCCTCCACCTCTCTCTCTCTCTGACAACATTTTCAAAATGTTTCAGAATTTTAACATCCTCTGTTAGGTCACTTTTCACTCTTTTTTCAAGAGGAAAGCCACCTGCCATGTGCAACCTACAATGCCCCTGACATTCTGCTACAATTGTTCTAAATCTTTATTCGCACCTTGTTCAGTTCTCTGTGGGCAAATGTTTACAACGGTCCCACCGAGAGACCGGCAGGTGCCCATAAGGTTCTCTGGATGGTTTTCCCACCACCCTCCAACCTGCTCCAACCTGCTTGCTACCATATTGGAACAGCTTCACTCCAGCTCCAATTGAGGCCTAGGACCTGTCCCCCACCCCATTGAGACCTAGGATTTCACCCGCACCTTCGGTTGACACCAAGGGCCTCACATCTACGATGATAGGTCGACTATCAACTGTATATAATATGAGTAAATCATCATCTGCATGTGGAGAGGTTGAATAGACTGTATTCGTTGGAATTTAGAAGGATGCGGGGGGGCGGGGATCTTATAGAAACATATAAAATTATGAAGGGAATAGATAGGATAGATGCAGGTAGGTTGTTTCCACTGGCGGGTGAAAGCAGAACGAGGGGGCATAGCCTCAAAATAAGGGGAAATAGATTTAGGACTGAGCTCAGGAGAAACTTCTTCACCCAAAGGGTTGTGAATCTATGGAATTCCTTGCCCAGTGGAGCAGTTGTGGCTCCTTCATTAAATGTTTTTAAGATATAGATCGATAGTTTTTTGAAGAATAAAGGGTTATGGTGTTCAGGCAGGAAAGTGGAGCTGAGTCTACAAAAGATCAGCCATGGTCTCATTGAATGGCGGAGTAGGCGCGAAGGGCCAAATGGCCTATTGCTGCTCCTAGTTCTTATGTATTATAAGTTATATGTTTTACTGTTGCAGTTCCAGCATCCGACCAGCAGGTGAAGCGAATATGGAGTTCCGGGACCTCGGTGCACCATATGTGCCGGCAGAACGGGTTTTGTGAGGAGTTGATAGCAGTCACATATTAGAATAGCTCTGTAGTATCTTCATGTAAGTTAGTGTTAGACATTTTAGTTATTTGTGAGTGTGCTGTTAATAATAAATAACTTTGTTTATAAAACAAAGTCTAATATTCTTTGTTCACACGACAATATTCCACATCAGCCCAATCAGAGAACATTACATGGTAACTTGTATTGGATGCTGAAAGAGACCAGTTAGAGAAAGTTGGATACGTCAAGAAGACACAAGAGAGCAAGCGGAGACTCGAAGAAAAAAATTGGCAGTAAAACAAAATATTACCAGGATCGACGAAGCAAGATGGAAGCATTGAAGATTCCCAGCCAACTGCTCACGACTGGTAATGTAGATATGAACTGGAGTGCTTTCAAGCACTTTTTACGTGCAAGCTCTTGGTCTCCAAGAAGCTTCGGACGAGAGAAATATAGTACTCCTAATGATTGTAACCGGTCCCCAAGTAATTGATCTGTATAATACAGTTCGCTTTGTAGGAAAACAAGAAGAGCTACTCAAAAATAATCCAGCAATTCGATAACTATTGCCATTCGCAAAAGAACAAAACCTTTGAACGCCATGTATTCAGGATGAGACTACAAAAATCGGACGAAACATTTGACTGTTTTGTCACGGATCTACATCTTAAAATTCAGTCCTGCAATTTTGCAGACCTCCATGAAGCTTTGATAAAAGACCAAATTGTATAGGGTTTAGAATGCGATAAATAACGTGAGTGATTGCTGAGGGAAAGTGATTTAGAATTGCCATTAAAATCTGCAAGGCCAGTGAGATAGCACAAACTAGATCACTGCGATCCAGACCCGAGAAAGTGGCGGGAAAAAAGAGGACACGACTGGCAGCGTCTTTGCTGTGTCGTAGCAAAATCGAAACGTGGTCCAGGCGCGGCCATTGAAAAACATTTTCGGAGTACGGCAATTTGTGCCGGAGGTACTGCAGACACATGGTCCAAGAAAATTCCCCTGCGTTCGACAAAACTTGTGCCAGGTGTGCAAGAAAAAGACCATTTTGCGCAGCAATGCCTGTTCAATGAAAGAAGACAGCAACCAAAGAATGTGAATGTAATGGCCATGGCTGCAAAAACTAATGATTCATCAATTATACAAAGTGCAGCCTTGAAAGGCAACATGAAATAAGTGATGAACCAATTGGCCCTTAAGTTCTGTCTATGTGAACATAATTAATGAAAATGCTGGACGACAAAAAGCACTAAAACTTCAGATGGTGAAAACAGCGGATGAGTGGACCACACCACTCAAAATAAACGAGACCATTGGAAAAGTTAAGTTAGACACCGGAGCTCATGCAAACTTAATCAACAAAGCTGATTTGATGAAGTTGAAATTAAAACCGAATATCCAAAACACTGATTGTGTCCTGAGCGTTTATAATGGCAAAAATGTCATGACTCTAGGTGCTTGTAGTTAAGGGGAAGAAATATCTAATCAAGTTCATAATAGTCCAATCATCAAGACCATTAGTTTTGAGCGCAGATGCCTGAGAGCAGTTACAACTAGTGAAGCGTGTCTGCAGTGTGGTTCAACAACCACATTGTCCGCCATTGAATAAAGAGATTTCCCCAAGTATTCCAGGGAATTGGAATGTTGCCATTCCAATACAAAATGCAGCTCAAGGATGATGCACGTCCAGTAATTCACCGCCTAGAAGAGTGCCTGCGGCACTGCGAGAACGCCTCAAGACTAAGGCTGACAAAATGCAGAGGCTAGGCGTCAAAGAGAAAGTGGAAGAGCCAAACGACTGGGTTAGCTGGATGGTGTTTGTGAAGAAGTGGAATGGAGAGTTGCGCATTTGCATAGATCCAAAGGATCTCAACGAAAATATTAAATGGGAACACGACCAGATCCCCAAAAGAGACGAGATTGCCCGTGAGATGAAAAATTCCAGTCTTTAGCAAACTGGATTCTTCCAGGGGATTCCGGAAGCTGAGACTGGACAAGGACAGCACACGTCTGTGCACCTTTAATACACCATTCGGGCGGTACTGTTTTTCAAGAATGCCGTTTGGCAGCATCTCTGCATTGGAGATTTTACACAGAGTGACGGAACAGAACATGGAAAACCTTCCTGGAGTTTACGTTTATGTCAATGTCATAGTCATCTGGGCATCAAACATGGCAGAGCACAATGAAAGATTACGACAAGTCATGCACAGGATTGAGCAGTACGGGCTCAAGCTCAACAAAATGAAGTATGAGTTTGGGGTCAAAGAGGAGACAGATTATCAGCCCAAGGAGTACAGCCGGATCCTGAGAAGCTAAAAACCATTGCAGCATACCTCGTCCGCATGACAAGAAAGCGGTACTATGTATGCTTAGAATGGTGAATTTTGTGGGGAAATCCATCCCCAACTTAGTCTCAAAAACAGTGCACTTCAGGAATTTAATAAGGAAGGCTGTTCCCTTTGAATGGACTGACTGTCATGAGAAAGAGTGGTCGAACCTGAAAAATGCATTGACCACCACACTGGTTTTAGCGTTATTTGACTCAGCAAAGAACACAAAGATATCGACTGATGCCTGCCAGAATGGGCCGGGAGCAGTTTTTCTCCAAGAAAACGGTGACAAGACATGGCAACCGGTTGCATACGCTTCCAGGGCAATGACAGACACTGAGAAAGAGTGGTCGAACCTGAAAAATGCTCAAATCGTGAAAGAATGTCTCAGATTGGATTGGATTGGATTTGTTTATTGTCACGTGTACCGAGGTACAGTGAAAAGTATTTTTCTGCAAGCAGCTCAACAGATCATTAAGTACATGGGAAGAAAAGGGAATAAAAGAAAATACATAATAGGGCAACACAAGATATACAATGTAACTACATAAGCACTGGCATCGGATGAAGCATACAGGGTGTAGTGTTAAAGAGGTCAGTCAATAAGAGGGTCATTTTGGAGTCAGGTGACAGTGGGGAAGAAGCTGTTTTTGAGTCTGTTTCGGACTAGTAGTGGGAATTGAAAAATTCCACAACTACATTTAGGGCCTGCCAACGTTCACTGTGAAGACCGATCATAGACCATGAGTGTCCATTATTCGAAAGAACCTAAGTGAGATGTCACCTCGAATCCAGAGGCTAATCATGAAGCTACAGAGGTATGACTTCCAGCTAGTCTATTTGCCGGGCAAATACATAATGGTTGCGGATGCTCTTTCCAGAGCAACTGACAATAAGGAGTAGATAGACATCTCTGAAATATTACAGGGACAAGTTGATCTGGTGATGGAAACACTGCCTGTATCGGACAACAAGTCCAAATTCATAAATGCTGAGATTGAGAAGGATGAAACTTTGCAGAAGGTAATCCATTACATGAGACAGGGATGGCCCACATACTCATGCATCAAGTTCTGGAATGTCAGGCATGAACTGAGCGGCCTTAATGGCTTTGTGCTCAGGAAAAACAGAATAGTTATTCCACAATCACTATGGCACATGGTCCTCATGCAGATTCACGAAGGGCACTTGGGGATCGAGAAGTGCAAGAGGTGGGCCAGATAATCGGTTTATGGGCCAGTGATCAATCAAGACATTCAACAAAGAGTGAAACACAATAAAATACGGCAAAGGTATCTGTGAAAGTGAAAGAGATTCCAGGCTTGTGGGCGGGATTCTCCCGCACTAGGCGCGATGGCCCGACGCCAGTTCCAAGAGCGACGCGAACCACTCCGCCATCGGACCAACCGGAGGTTGCGAAATCCTCCGCACCTCCGGGGGTTGGGCCGGCGCTGGAGGGGTAGGCGCCGCGGCAACCAGCGGCGAGCGGCTGCCGTGGGCCGGCGCGAGAAACGCCGGCGTGTTCTGGCGCATGTGCAGACTGCCGCTGTGTTTCCTGCGCATGCCCAGGGTTCTAAAAGAGATAGCTGAGGAGATTGTGGAGGCATTGGTGATGATCTTTCAGGAATCACTGGAAGGGTCCCAGAGGACTGGAAGGTGGCTAATGTAACACCACTGTTTAAGAAGGGAGGGTGGCAGAAGACAGGAAATTATAGGCCGGTTAGCCTGACTTCAGTCATTTGTAAGGTTTTAGTGTCCATTATTAATGATAAGATCGCAGAGTACTAGGAAGTGCATGATAAAATAGGACTGAGTCAGCATGGCTTCATCAAGGGGGGATCATGTCTGACAAATCTGTTCAAGTGCAGCATGGTAGCATTGTGGATAGCACAATTGCTTCACAGCTCCAGGGTCCCAGGTTCGATTCCGGCTTGGGTCATTGTCTGTGCGGAGTCTGCACATCCTCCCCGTGTGTGCATGGGTTTCCTCCGGGTGCTCCGGTTTCCTCCCACAGTCCAAAGGTGTGCAGGTTAGGTGGATTGGCCATGATAAATTGCCCTTAGTGTCCAAAATTGCCCTTAGTGTTGGGTGGGGTTTTTGGGTTATAGGGATAGGGTGGAGAGGTGTTGACCTTGGGTAGGGTGCTCTTTCCAAGAGCCGGTGCAGACTCGATGGGCCGAATGGCCTCCTTCTGCACTGTAAATTCTAAGTACTTTGAGGAGGTAACAAGGAAGTTAGACAAAAGAGAACCAGTGGACGTGATTTATTTAGATTTTCAGAAGGCCTTTGACAAGGTGCCACATAGGACACTGTGCAATAAGTTAAGAGCCAATGGTTTTAAAGATAAAACCCTGGCTTGGGTAGAAGATTGGCTGACTGGCAAAAGGCAGAGAGGGGATAAAGGGATCTTTTTCAGGATGGCAGCCAGTAACTAGTGGTGTGCCTCAGGGGTCGGTGCTGGGGCCACAACTTTTCACAATATACATTAATGATCTGGAAGAAGGAACTGAAGGCACTGTTGCTAAGTTTGCAGATGATAGAAAGATCTGTAGAGGGACAGGTAGTATTGAGGAAGCAGGGGTGCTGTAGAAGGACTTGGACAAGCTAGGAGAGAGCGCAAAGAAGTGGCAGATGGAATACAATGTGGAAAAGTGTGAGGTTATTCATTTTGGAAGGAGGAATGGAGGCCATGTCTGACAAATCTGTTCGAGTTCTTTGAGGAGGTAACAAGGAAGTTACCTTCTAAATGGGGAAATACTCAGGAAATCAGAAGCACAAAGGGACTTGGGAATTCTGTTCAAGATTCTCTTAAGGTTAACGTGCAGGTTCAGTTATCAGTTAGGAAGGCAAATGCAATGTTAGCATTCATGTCGAGAGGGCTAGAATACAAGACCATGGTTGTACTTCTAAGGCTTTATAAGGCTCTGGTCAGACCCCATTTGGAGTATTGTGAGCAGTTTTGGGCCCCAGATCTAAAGAAGGATGTGCTGGCCTTGGAAAGGATCTAGAGGAGGTTTACAAGAATGATCCCTGGAATAAAGAGCTTGTCATATGAGGAACAGTTGAGAACTCTGGGTACGTTTTTGTTGGAGTTTAGAAGGGTGAGGGGGGATCATAGTGAAACTTAGAGGATATTGCAAGGTCTGGATAGAGTGGATGTGGAGAGGATGTTTCCACTTGTCGGAAAGACTCGTAGAAGAGGACACAATCTCAGATTCAAGGGATGGCCCTTCAAAACAGAGATGAGGAGGAATGTCTTCAGTCAGAGGGTGTAGTGATCTCTATATGTGCATGTACACAAGGGGTTAATGTGTAATCAGTAGCACCGCATGATCACTAGAGAGTCGGACCAACAGGAGTATAAAAGGCAACCACATTGGGTCTCTCCCTCTCTCTTGGGTGCACTGTGACCAGAACAATAACAGATAGTTCAGCTGGCTGGTGGAGTTACATATAGTTACCGTAGTTAGATCTTGTTAACCTTATCACTAGTATCAAAGTTAAAGTAAAGAACTCATGCAATTATTGTTATAGTTACTCAATAAACCTTTTGTTATTACTGGATGAGTTCGAGTCTTCTTCATCGAGATTCGGAAAACCTCATCACTAACCAAGGTTTGAGTAGCACATGTTACCTACTACGCAGGTAACAAAACATGGTACCAGGTGTGGGGTGGCTTTAACAGAACTAGTTAGATTAGGTTAGACAAAAAGAGAAGAAAATTCAGACTGGACATTCAACTGTGGAAGACTTTGCAGCAATTGGATCCTCAACAACTAACTATGGGACTCATTGGACCTCTAGGGCAGCTGGAAACAACCGGTAATTTAAGTTATGACTAGAAAAGATTTGAACAGAATTCCAAATATTTATCGCAGCTAATGATTTAAGCACAGTCTTTGACACAACGAAAATAGCACTACTACTCTCAATAGGAGGGCATGAAGCTAAAGAAATCTGTAATTGCTTTAATTACTTAGAAAGTGAAGACAACACCAAAATAGAAGTTATACTCAAAAAATTTGATGAACACTGTCAGAGTCAGTCTGGTGAGATGCTGGAAAGATTTACCAATTGTTATAGATGCCAGAGAAACGGAGGGCTCATCACTGATTTTATTACAAATCTTAATTTAATACCACAAGGCTGTGATTATGCTGATTTCAGAGACACTGTGATAATGAATCAATTAATTTCTGAACTATCTGATAAAAGTTTGAGGGACGAACTATCACAAGATAAGAATCTAACTTTAGAAATTGCGATACAAAAATGCCTTGCTTGTGAACAAAACAAAATCAATACTTTGAATCTCTACAAACACAGAATAACTATCTAGAAAACAAAATCGGTAAAATTGGCGTGAATACTCACCACGAGACAGAGGCAGAGTTGAGATTTAAGAAGACGGAAGTTCTGAGTGGCAGCCATCTTGCGCATGTGCAGTCTGACCAGTCCGCACATGCGCACTTCCCTAAAAGGCGCAAACCAGCAAAACAGTGTTCAGCGCATGTGCGAGAAGCCGCGCATGCGCAGTTGTGGAAAGAGTGCACAGAACAGGAAACTCGGATCGCTTCAGAGGACCCGGGCCACGCCCACTTAAAAGGGAAATGCACGAAAATGAACAAAAAGAAATTTAAAGCTGCAAAACCCAATTTTCTTACCTCAAAAGACAGAACCATGCCTGAACTTACACCAGCAGTTGAAAATAACTTTCACAACACCCTTGAACAAGCAGTCTGCACCATCCAAAGTGAAGAGCATAATGACAACTCCGAAACAAAAAGATGATTTGGCTATCGAACAATACTGCTCAAACATGGCTGAGTTATTCGGATATGCTGATCACAGCACCAGCAACACGGTTGAAAATCTCAACACTACTCTTCTCATGGTAGATGAATCCAATACCATGGTGCCATGGCAGATCGTCGATACATTGGATGACAGCAATACCCAAGAAGAGGACATGCCACACAGAGAGCACAGAACGACTCAGTTGAGAGAGCATAGACCGACTCTACAGTGGGAACACTGCGCGACTCCACAGAGAGAGCGATGACAGGCTCCACAAAGAGAGTGACGCAAGCCTCCACAGGCAGCTCGGAGTTTCATTACTTCCGGGTAGTTGGAGCAGTAACCAATCAGCAGCATGTATTCAGTGCCATCCAGGTAACAGATATCAACCCTGGCCTTCATCCATGGTTATTTGACAAGCTCACTTTCAGTCATGGATTGCTTGCATTGATGGTTCTGATATAAGACCATAAGACATAGGAGCAGAAATAGGTCACTCGGCCCATTGAGTCTGCTCCAGCATTCAATCATGGCTGATATTTTTCTCTTCCCCATTCTCCTGCCTTCTCCCCTTAACCTCTGATTCCGTTATTAATCGAGAACCTATCTGTCTCTGTCTTAAAGACACTCAGTGATTTGGCCTCCACAGCCTTCTGCGGCAGAGAGTTCCACATATTCACTACCCTCTGTTTTGTTACCTGTGTGGTAGGTAACATGTGCTACTCAAACCTTGGTTAGTGATGAGGTCTTCTGAATGTCGATGAAGAAGACTCAAACTCCTCCAGTAGTAACAAAAGGTTTATTGAGTAACTATAACAATAATTGCATGAGTTCTTTACTTTAACTTTGATACTAGTGATAAGGTTAACAAGATCTAACTACGGTAACTATACGTAACTCCACTAGCCAGTTTGTATGCATGCAGTTTTACATGACAAACATAATGTATATGTGTATAGTTTGAATGTACATGATTATGATTCAAAATCATTTCGAAAGTAAGGAGGATATGATGATAGGTAGACTATCATCTGTATACAATATGAGTAATCATCATATGCATGTGTATTATAAGTTATATGTTTTTACTGTTGTAGTTCTAGCATCCTACCAGCAGGTGGGGTGAGTACAGAGTCCCGGGACCCAGATGTACCATGTGTTCCGGCAGAAAGGGTTTTGTGAGGAGTTGCAGCAGTCGCTTATTAGAGTGCTCTGTAGTATCTTAATGTAAGTACGTGTTAGACATTTGTTTCCATCTTAGACATTTTAGTTGTTCGTTAGTGTAGTGTTCGTAATAAATAACTTTGTTTGTAGAACAAAGTCAAATGTTCTTTGTTCACACAGCAATATCGAGATTCCACTTTAGCCCAATCAAAGAACATTACAACATCCACTCCCACCCTCAATTGAGGTAGGGCTTCCCCCACCCACCCTACTTGAGGCTGAGGGCCTCAGCTCCACTTCAATTGAGGCCAATGGCTTAACCCCCACCCTCAATTGAGGCTTAGAGCCTCTCTGCCATCCCAACCGAGGCCTAACTGCCACCCCAAATGAGACTTTGGGCTCAATCCAATTGAAGCCCAACCGCAAGCTTATCTGTGGCATAGGCTATCTCTCCATCCCAATTGAGGCCTAGGACACCACTTCCACCCAAATTGAGGCCAATGGCGTCAGCGTGACCCCAAACTGAGGCCAGGGCTCACGCCCATCACCAATTGAGTCCTAGGCCTCACCTCCATCCCCAGTTGAGGTTTAAGACCTTTCCTCTCTCAAATTGAAGCTTTGGGCTTCTCCCCATCCCAAATGATGTTTAGGACCCCCAGCCCCACCTCAATTCAGACCAAGGCCTCTCCCCCACTCTAATTGAGGCGGTGGGCCTTTCTTCCACCCAATTTAGGCTCAGGGCCTCACCCCCCACCCCATCCCCCCATTAATATATAGGGCTTCAATCCAAACCAGAATTGAGGCCTAGGCTTCTCTCCCATCCTAATTAACTAATAGGGCCTCTTCCCCAACCCAATTTAGGCCAAAGGCAGCATCCCCACGTCACTTGAGGCCAAGGGTCTCTCCCCCATACCAACTGAGGCCATCAATTGATCAATTATTGCCCACTTAATGGCTGCTTCTCGTTCAGCCAATGTTGAAGTTGGCAGGAGGTTTTTGGATCAGGGTGGAAGTCTGACAGGTCACTCTGCTTGGGCCTTGGGCATGTTGTGGGGTGGGGGTGTCTCCGCCTACCCACATCAGGGGACAGCTCCATGAGTTCACCCACCTTCCATACCGTGTCGCGTCTTTTCGTCCGACGTCACTTCGTCCAACGACAGTTCGTCCACGTCTTTTGGTCCAACGTCTTTTTGTCCGCCCGTCTTTTGGTCCAACGTCACTTCGTCCAATTATCCAATTACAAATTAACTCCGTATAAAACCATTTAATTGATAAAATACAAGTACAGTACAGCAAGTGAATTTAATTGCTAAAATGCAAGTAATTGATAAAATGCAAGTAAAATGCAAGTTGAAAAATGCAGTTTAAAAATCTAAAAATGCAGTTAAAAAATCTAATTACTTAAAATTGATGTAAATTGTAAGCAACATTCCTCAAGAAATCAATTTTTTGAGGCGTTCAGTTATTTTCTTATATTGCGTACATGAAGTCGACTGATCTCCCTGAAGAATTTGAGCCTTTTTGCCTATTATGAACCCTTCCTCTTCCTTCAGAGTTTTGATTAACCTCCAGATATTCAAATGAGCTTCACCCGCCGAACGCTTTATGGCAGAATGAAACCCCTCAGCAGCATTATTTGTTCTCGGTAGATCTTCTAGAACACGCTGATTAACATTCCATACAGCTGTCGGGAATGTAGGTGTTTCTCTCCTTCGTCTGGCACCACGTCCTCTCACAATGCCTATGTAAGTCAAGTCGAAGTAAACGATGAATTCAGCAGATATTTCTTCATCGTCTATCAAATCTTCATAAGCCTCTTCGACATCTTCAACGGGGAGGAAAGCTAATGCTGAAAAACATCGAATTTTAAGGCAGAATTCAGAGTCTGTATTGTATTTTTCTTTGAGGCCTAAATCGGTAATTTTTCGAAACACAGATTGTCTCAAATGAAACAAACATGCCACGACAGATGAATTAAGGAATGATGAATCAATTGCCTTGTGAACTGCAACTTCGAAATCTGCCATGATATCAATCGGATCTGCATTAGGTTGCATAATTTTCAATTGGTCAAAGAATAATTTGTATGTCTGCTTTCTTTTATTCGGCAGTAATGCAAAGACCCGTGGAAAGCTGCTTCCTTTAACTTGTACATGAATGCAGAACAGTTGAAACCACTGTTGTGACACAATCTTGAATGTCCCATCGCATGCCCAATGACGATATGATGCTAAATCCTGAAGAGCACTTTCTGATGCGAATACTAGTAAGTGCTGTTGAACCTCGGCGCCCGAATAGTATCTCAGAAACTGTTCGCCATTGTCAAGTCTACAATATTTTTCAGGTATTTCAGAACCGTGTCTAGCCGCTGGATTAGCGGGAAATCCAGAATTTTTTTTCGGCACCTTTGAATAGTTCTTGAGACAACGGGTAACCTAGGGAGTTGAGAGCAGGTATTTTCTGATAGCTGCGTAAACTTGGCCGCTAGTATGCTACGCGAACTTGCTGCTATGTTTTCCACTGCTTCATGCTTTATTTCTGCAACTGCTTTTCTAGCATTTAACGAATCAACATCAGCTGGATGAAGGTGCTCATTAGAGAAATAAATAATTTTCGGCTCATTGTTTTCCGTTACCGTGTGAATCCGCACTGAACATAGCCTTCTTTTCTCACATCTCCAGTATTCTTTTCCTAGGTTTGGACTGCTCGAATGAAAATCGTAGATATAGTTATTTCCATCAGCTACTTTCCTTTTACTCTTCGTTGACACAATGAACTTTGCTTTTTCGGGATGGGCGAATTAAGAAAGAGAACGATAATATCTATCCTTTAACGAGGCTCGTTAAAGGAAAGAGACCGGTAATAAAAATCCTTTATTGCATAAAAAGTTAATGTGGGGAGTGGAGTGGAGTGCTACAAGTTACAAAAAGTCAAGTTACAAAAAGTGTTAGACAAAAAAAATTATTAGTAAACTTTTAGATTTTTAAACTGCATTTTAAGATTTATAAACTGCATTTTTCAACTTGCATTTTACTTGCATTTTATCAATTACTTGCATTTTAGCAACTAAATTCACTTGCTGTATTGGACTTGCATTTTATCAATTGAATGGTTTTATACGGAGTTAATTTGTAATTGGATAATTGGACGAAGTGACGTTGGACCAAAAGACGGGCGGACAAAAAGACGTTGGACCAAAAGACGTGGACGAAGTGTCGTTGGACGAAATGACGTCGGACGAAAAGACATAGCACCCTTCCATACCCATTCCCCCCAACCCCAGGCACTGAACTTACCACTCCTTCCATCTGTACGACACCCAACAACCCCCAGCCACCTGCACTTCCCTGGTCCTTGACTCCGGAATTTAGAATCTGGGGACTGCTGGTGGGGCCTCTATCTAGGCCACTGTTGACACTGCTGCTGTCGTGGCTCCCATGCTGTTCGATGAGCATGCTGGTTAGCAGCTTTCTGAGACAGGGTATCCTCCCACCACAAGTCTATGAACACTCCTCGGTGCATTACATAGCTGTGGGGTTGCTGTGATTGATAGAGATGCATCACCAACCCCTCGCCCCCCCCCACCGGTCAAATATTCGAGTGGGAGGTTAGGGAAAACTGAATCTAACCTCACGTTTGTCACCGTCATCTTTAATGAAAACATCTGCTTTCATCCAGGTGCCTGCCTGAACTGGAATTTTTCCATTAAGGAATTCCCACTGGATTTGAACCTTCTGAACTCTGGAAATCACGTGGACTGATATCCATTTCTGTGTTTTATTTACTGTTTAGTTAAACATAGTTGAAAGATACCTTTATCTATACTTTTACTGTGTATATGTGGTTTGTGTGTGTGTGTTAGTGAGTTCATGTGGGTGCATGGGTTTGCATGTGTGTGCATGTGAAGTTGCAATCGTTGTGCCCCTAACCCAGGTTTAAATGTGTGAATAAACTAAGCTTCCAAATTAATCCTGAGAAAGTTTGCTGCAAAACATTTTTAAAAGTAGACTGCATAACCAAAGGCTTTTGGAATGAAAGCCACAGTCTATCTCGAAACCAAACCAAAAACACCTCTGCTTGCAGCCAAGTGGCAAGAGAATAATAGAGTTAATTTTTGCCCCTCCCTAACCTATTCGTAACATCGACATGAACCGAAAGATGATGTGGACTATCGGGAGTGTGTGTGACCAACGGAATTACTTCAGGATTGCTGCAACCGAGGCCTACTTCAGTGCTGTGAACTTGTGGAGTTGAAGCTCTGGCCAAAAACTCTGCCCTCACCTCGTATCACTAATGTTTCCACAGTCTCTGATACTGTTTTAATTAAATGCTCAAACCCTTGGCAGTAACCAGTTTAAAGATAAGCTGACCCTTCCACTCAATCATTCCTTGGTCTGTGCGTTTGTACAATGGAGGTTGTCACGTTGAAGGATGATAGACTGAGGTTCCTGGAGAGAACAGAAACTACACAAAGTACAACAAGAAATCAAGGAGTTATCTTGAATTTAGTGAGCTCACTTTTATCAGTCCATCTCTTGTCCCATAAGATGGGTGTGGTCACCATGCCATAAACACGTGGCTGGCCAATTGGCGTGAATGAGTGGAGTCTTGTCATAGGATGCAGGCGGGAAATAATGTGTTGATCACTCTGCTAGCTGATGAGTACACAGGCATTGCCACCATATTTTAAAGCTTGCCAGCTCTTCCTGGGGACTAGAGTGTGGCTGGACTTCCAGCCTGGCCCTACTGTTGCTCGATCCACCTCACACACCTCCACCCACACCCTGGCTTACTCTGCATCAGTTGTTGCTGCATCCTCCCCATCTGCCCCACCTCTCTGACTCTTGTTACATCCCCTCTCCCCCTTTCTCCCAGCATTGGGACCATGTCCACAGGGAAACACTGGGTAGTTCCCAAGGTAGAGCAAGGTCTCCCTACAGATTCTCCTGCGGACAGCAAAGGAAAGGCAGGAGGTCCTCATCCCAAGGGATGGTAGGAAGGGATTGCCTTACCTGGTCAAGAAGACACAGACAGAGATCTCAGGAGAGGTCAGCAACCATAGGGGAGGGGGATGGAGTCAGTTTATGAAATGTGGGTCCAATGATGCGTGAGAGTCAATGACCTCCTCTGATCGAGCATGGGGTTTCATAGCATCCTAGAATCTCTACATTGCAGATGGAGGCCATTCAGCCCATCAGGTCTGTACCAACCCTTGGAAAGAGTGCCCATGCCCCCAACCCATCCCCGTAGGGGTAATTTAGCATGGCCAATCCACATAACCTGCACATCTTTGGACGGTGGGAGAAAAGCGAAGCACCCGGAGGAAACCCACACAAACACGGAGAGAAAGTACAAACTCACCCAAGCCGGAACTGAATCTGGGTCCCTGGCATTGTTAGGCAGCAGTGCTAACCACGGTGACACCATGCCACCCCTCCATATCCATCTCTTCTTGTGGCCTGTCAGGAGGGGCGCATTCCATAACCAGGAAATTGTCTTCAAAGTGAAAGGCAAAGGTTTGAGGCAGTGACAAGCCCTGACAGATCTACAGCAGTCTCCCAAGGACAGGCAGCTTTCAGCCTGAGCTCACCCCACACCGTGAGCGGGCAGGCGGAGGAGGTATTAGGGATTCCTCATTAGGGGTTCGAAGGCCAGTCACTGGAAAAAGGGCCACATGCAAAGACTAACACTGTCACTCTTTCTGTTCGCAGGAGGAACCTGCCCACAGTACCCAGGAAAGGGTACGGATGAGAGGAGGGAACCTAGACATCTATTGGTTGATCCCAGCAAAAGACAAGAGGCTGGATTCTCCGCCGACGCCGGGACAGGATTCGTGGACATCCACGACAGCAAAACTGGCGCCGCAGCTGGACCAATAAAGCGACTGTCGTGGGGCGGGCACCAGCGCCACGTGGAACACAATCGATTCCAATGAGAAATGGTGTGGGATTCGTCGGTTTCGCGATTGACACTCAGGAGGCTGACAAGCTGCCATCCGCATATAGACACTGCACTCCCCACACACACCATCCTAGCATGACGTGCGATGCCAAGGTTCACAAATGCTGAGCTCACTACCCTCCTTGACGTAGTGGGAGACAGCCAGGCTACCCTGTAACCTGTCCCAGTAAGGAGGCTGCCAGCCGCCGCTGTGCTTGGGCCCAGGTGGTCAGCACCACCAGCAACACCGTCTGGACCAGCCTGCAGTGCAGGAAGAAACTGAACGACCTCCTCAGAGCGGCCAAGGTGAGTAGGCAGCAATCCCCATCCCACACACACATTTCCCTACCATCCCTGCACCAGGAGGGCGGCCGATCCTCACCCAGCACCACATGCCGGCACCCATACCCGCCGCCATGGCTGGGTGCCCTAGCCACTGAGGCCACCAGCTATCCATCACCTGGGCTGCATGCAGCATACTGTCTAACACTGTTGTGTTCTGTCCCACCCCCTGGAGAAGCTGCCCATAACTGTCGGGAATGGGAGAAAACTGGAGAAGGACCGCCAGTGCATGATCTGCGGCCCCTCACCGTGGCTGAGCAGAGAATCCTGGACATGGTTGGCGGCCCAGAGGAAATGAAATTGCTGAGTTGCAGTTCCCCTTGCCAGGTGTGTCAACCCCACCCCCACACCACCCTTACACCCACCCCCATCCTCACTCCCACACCACCTACATGTCCAAGGGAGGAGTAGATGATAGAGCCCATGCTGTGCTCGAACACCGCAGCACCTCGAACTCCCTGTCTCCTGTCTTTGGCACATCTGGTGGGCAGCAGTCAGAACAGGATGGCACCATGCCACCTGGGACACCCAAGCAGCAGCTGGGTCCCTTCAAGCCCGGTTGCCCCAGAAGACGGCCGCCAACGGGGACCCAGGTCACAGGGCAGGAATCACAGCAGGCCGCCTCCACTCCTGTTGTACCATCTGGGGAAACATCGAGACATAGCGTTAGGACCCGTAAGGCCAGAAAGTTAGACACCAGTCAAGTTAGCACGGGTACAGGGCACAGTTTAGTTATAGGGGCCAGGGAACGTATATGTATATATCTGGGCACATTAAACACCTGTTCACAATGTTCCAACCTGCCTTGGTGCTCTGTCAGACGGGTGTGAGGGGTGGGCTGGTCGGGCTGGCCAGAGGGGGGGCGTGGGGTAGAGCAAAAGGGTGGACGTTGTGCGTGGGCTGGCTCCCCACCCTACCCCACCCCCAGACTGTCACCACCACGGCCACCCCATGGGACCTTGTGATGAAATTGCCAGCTAACATGCAGGGATCACTCAGGTGGATGGGGGGAAGTGGAAGTGCTACAGTGCGCAAGAGCCAGACATTGATGAGAGATCCAGAGCAACAGAGCTCATCGCAGAGCGGTTAGTCATCATTATCCATCCCGCGGACCACACCCACTGCAACTGTCATCGCAGAGCCCACACCTCCGTATGTGCCGCGGAGGGATTTGCAGTGACCCTTGGTGACCGGGGGCCGGCGGGGGGGGGGGGGGGGGGGGGGGGGGGGGTAGGTGGGGGGGGGGGGTGGTAGGTGGTGCGGGGGTAGGCTGTGGTGTCCATGCCCCTGGCCAGTTCCTCTCTGCCCCCCCAGTCCCCCAGTCGGTGAACCTGGAGCTGATCAGAGCGTCCCGTATGCATTGGCCCTGGCGCATATGTTGTGTTTTCCTGGGCTCCATGTCCTGCCCATCCTCGCACTCCCCCACACCCTCTTCTCTGGAGGAGACCTGGCCTTCATCCTCCTCCTCCAACACATCGCCCCCATACTACACTATGTTGTGGAGGACGCAGGAGGCCACCATGATGCGGGCGACACTCAACATCATACTGGAGATCCCCTCCAGAGTGGTCCAGGCACCTGAACTGCATCGCAGGATGCCAAAGCACCGCTCCTTCACACCCTGGTCGTTGCATGGGCGTCATTGTGGCGAGTCTCACATCCATCTGTGGTCCCCGGATTGGAGGCATGAGCCACGACCGCGGTGAATAACCCCTGCTGCAAAGGAGCAAACCCCCCAGCCGAGGAGGCATCTCAAACATGTCCGGAATCATCGAGTGTGCCAGGATGAAGGCGTCGTGTACACTGCTGTGGCATCGAGTACATCTGACGGTTGCATACAAGCTGCACGTTCAGAGCCCTTTTGGTTTATGAACTGTTTTGTCTGTGCGGAGTCTGCACATCCTCCCCGTGTGTGCCTGGGTTTCCTCTGGGTGCTCCGGTTTCCTCCCACAGTCCAAAGATGTGCAAGTTAGGTGGATTGGACATGATAAATTGCCCTTAGTGTCCAAAATTGACCTTAGTGTTGGGTGGGGTTACTGGGTTCTGGGGATAGGGTGGAGGTGTTAACCTTGGGTAGGGTGCTCTTTCCAGGAGCCGGTGCAGACTCGATGGGCCGAATGGCCTCCTTCTGCACTGTAAATTCTATGATCTATGAAGATCGGCCTGTCATCTGCAGGTACTCATGGGTGGACATACATTCTGTCGATCACCCTCTGTGGCCGGGACATGTCGGCGATGGTGGCGAACCCTGACCCCGGGCAGGTGGGCTCGGTCCATATTGAAATGAATGCATTGTGGCGACTGGGCATATAGGGCCTCTGTGTCGGCGTGGATGCACCTGTGTGCCGAGTTCTGTGAGATTCCAGATAGGTCCCCATTCAGTGCCTGGAAGGACCAAGTGGCGTAAAAGGTCAGGGAGACCTTCACCTTGACGGCCACCGGGAGTGGGTGTCCCACTGCCCCCCCCCCCCCCCCTCCCCCCCCCTCCCCCCATATGCTTGCGGTGCCAGGTTTGCCATGATATGGCAGATATTTTGCACTGTCTCCCTGCTCAGCCGGAGTCTTCAACGGCATGCCCAGTCTGGCAGGTCCTCGAATGGCAGGCACTACTGGTACACGCAAAGCGTTATGTGCCGCCTCCTTTGCACCTCCTCTTTCTTGGCCTGTTGGGCGGGCAGCTCTCCACCCTGAGTGGCTGTCTCCTGTTCCTCTGGGATACGTTCCACCGCTGCAGCTTCCTCCTCCTCCTCGAGCAGCTCCAGCTCGTACAGCCACAGGGCATCCCCCAGGGCTGTGGCAATGAGGGGAAAGGCCACCATTACTGGTTGAATTCCAATATCCATTGTCTGCAAGGGTGAAAGGCCAAGATGTTCACATCATGCATATCCCCGTGCCCAACCAGGTCCAATGGGCTATATGGTGCCCACAGTTAGCACTATGGACCCAGCTTCCGCATGTTTCCACCCCCATCCACTCCCACCCCAGCACCCCTGCCCCCATCTGTGGCTAGAACCGTGGGGGCCCGTTACCTTGGTGCCTTTGACTGCTGCCAGGGGTCCCATTGGCTGGTGCTGGCCCTGCCAGTGGTGCACTCCATGGCACCCATCTGGTAGGGCTACTATGGGCATTGTCTTAAGTGGGCCACGTGATGCCCTGCTGGTGGGTGGTGGCCAGGGGTGGGGGGGGGGGGGGTGTTATGGTGGAGGGTGGAGTCTGGGATGCTGGGGTGACGGCATCCATATGGCCGGTGTCACTCTGCAGAACCAGGGGTCAAGGTGTGTGTTAATGTGGTGCCCTGCAAGGTGGCTGACTTGCAAGCTGTGGCAATGGCGGTCCGTGCCTTGGCAAAATCTCAGTCCGATGGGGGGCTCACCCCTCCCACACGGCCCATTCTCAAATCACTACCCCACCCCACCCAGCCAGCCTGACCAGCGCCGGGCTCAGCAGCCCGTGGCCACGCCTCTCTGTGTCCTATCTCGTCGCTCTCCCTCATCAGTCACGATGCCGGTTTCACAATTTTTAAAAGCTCAAGTCAATCTCGCAGTCGGGACTTCGGCCCACTTGAGACGGAAAATCGCAGAAGCCCTGGAGAGAATACCGGGTCAGTCCTGCTAATGATATGCCAATGGTGTTTACTGTATGTGCGTTCTGGAACACATTGACACCGCTGTTGAAGCAACGGAGAATTATGGTTTGAAATGAAATTGGTGCCCACTGCGATGTCGGTGTCAGAACTGACTCTCCACCCAATCGCATTTACCGATTCCGGCGTCAACTGACTGAGAATCCCGCCCAAAACTGGACCTGCTGGGCCTGCTGGGCCCGCAGGGTGACCATCACCACTGCAGACAGAAAGGCTGGAGTGACCACCAATCAAGTGAGGGGATATAGTGTCTATGTGCATACCTTGAAGAGGATGCTAGGTTGGCATGAACAGACCCTCACATTGCCACCTAAGTGTAGTGTCTCTTCTCATTCAAGAGTGCCATATTTGGGTGGGGTGGGGAGGGAAGTGATGGCTCATTGTCCCCTGAAGTGTGGGGGTGATAGGGTGGAAGGTCCCTCAGCAGGCGTCCCATCCCCATCATTTGCCAGTGCCTGGCACCATTGCAGATCATCTCACTCTCTGAGATTTGCGTTTGGGCTGAGATAGAACTCAAAATCTCACCATTAATTTACGGAGACCTCCATGCAGATTCTTGGGAAGCACTCAGCGCTAGGAAATGCAGTCACACTGGTGTTGTGGAGCCAATGCTTTTCACTGTGGGCTTCGAGAATCCGTTTGGGATTTTCCGCTGGGAGTCGTCACGGGATATTTTGTGGCCCAGCCTGAAGTCCACTGACTTTCAATGGGACCGGACAATGGCGATTGTAGAAATTCTACCCTCCATTATCAGGAGGGTCAGATGAGGGCTAGAAGTCTGCACTCTGTGAGGAACAGCCGCTCGACTACGTTTCTGCCCAAAATGGCCAATTAGTGGTCAAAGGATGTTCTGGTCTTTTAACGATGGCAGGAGGGGACTCTTGAAGTTCGTGAGCCAAATGGAAGTCCACCAGCAGAAGCAGCATCAATGACAATAAGGAAGGCAGAGGGAATCCCAAGATGGACATGCCCTCTCTCCAGCTCCTTAAAATTTGAAACAAAAGCTGAAAACAGAGATAAGTTGCTGAAATCATTTTCAGCCTTGCCATTGAATGGACAAATATAAGAATGCCAAATTTCAAATGATCACCACAATTTACATCACAGGGGTAAAGGGTGATGATTTGTTGGCAAGCTGTTGCGGTGGGGAAAGAAACAGGATATCTATAGACTCCCCAAGCTCCTAGGCAATAAAAAGTATTTTGCCCATGTTCCGTGAACGAATATAAATAAAATCTGAAAATCAGCACGGCTGACAGCATTGCATTCATGACCCTTTGGACTGATGTTTAGAACTCATGTCAACCCCGACCTTAAAGAATAAAGAATAATACAGCGCAGGAACAGGCCTTTCGGCCCTCCAAGCCTAAACCGGTCATGATACCACCCTTGGCCAAAACCCTCGGCACTTCATTCTGATTCAGTGTCAAGGGTGAATTACACTGAATGACTGCCGAGGGTTAATAATTAACAAGGAGGAACTACCTCAATGAACAGAACGGTTGATAACCAGAAGAGACAGCTTGATAAAGGCAAAAGATCTGTGGAGTGATGAGTAGGAGGTTTTTCACACAGCGATCTGTTGTGATCTGGAGGGTGCTGCCTGAAAGTGCGGTGGAGCAGATTCAACAGGAACTTTCAAAAGTGGGGAATTAGAAAAATACTTGAAGAGAAAAGGTTACAGCTTTGTGGGCAAAGAGTGGGCATGGGACTAAATTAATATCTCTTTCAAAGAGCTGGCATTTATATGATGGACCGAATGTCCACAACGCATGAGGTTTCCAAATGAGATGGGAAAGCTCAGAGCGCTGGAGGGCATTGGGAATGACAGGTCCAAAGTAAATGCTTTTTCCCAGCGTGCATGACCTACTCTACCCAGTGTTCCAGGAGCCACGAAATACTCTGCGCGTGACATGTTCATTGATTAAACTTGGCATCCAATACAAAACAAATGATCAAGTGCCATATTGCACTATCTGCATCACTGCTATCTCAGATATTATCAGGGTACAATGTGTTCCATTCCCTTGTGTTCTCATAATAGTTGTCTCGAATGTTGTTCAATTACTTGTATCAGCTCTTGACGGGCTTGTGTGCAGTGTTGAGCGAGCTTTACTCTGTATCTAACCCCGTGCTGTACCTGTCCTGGGAGTGTTTGATGGGGACAGTATAGAGGGAGCTTTACTCTGTATCTAACCCCGTGCTGTACCTGTCCTGGGAGTGTTTGATGGGGACAGTGTAGAGGGAGCTTTACTTTCTATATAACCCTGTGCTGTATCTGTCCTGGAAGTGTTTCATGGGGACAGTGTGGAGGGAGCTTTACTCTGTATCTAACCCCGTGCGGTACCTGTCCTGGGAGTGTTTGATGGGAACAGTGTAGGGGGAGCTTTCCTCTGTATCTAACCCTGTGCTGTACCTGTGCTGGGAGTGTTTGATGGGGATGGTGCAGCTGGAGCTTTACTCTGTATCTAAACCTGTGCTGTGCCTGTCCTGGGAGTGTTTGATGGGGATGGTGCAGCTGGAGCTTTACTCTGTATCTAACCCTGTGCTGTACCTGTCCTGGGAGTGTTTGATGGGAACAGTGTAGGGGAAGCTTTCCTCCATATCTAGACCTGTGCTGTGGAGTGTTTGATGGGGATGTTGTCGAGCGAGCTCAGATAGATCAATGACGTGTGGATATCTCCTGTCAGAGGGAACTGTGTACAGCAGTTAGTGAACTAATTATTCAGTTGAAAAACAAGCTAAAATTCCCCAGCCGATTTGATGTAATGCATTTTTGAAGGAATAATATTAAAATAATGATTCAACCGAATACAGGAGACAGGAACAGAGAGACCTGGGACTTTCCACACACAAATATTTGAAGGTAATGAGATAAGTCGTTAAGTCGGATTAAAATATTACAATTGATCGTTGGCTTTATAAATAAAGCCATAAAGTACAAAAGCAATCACGTAATTTTAAACCTTTATAAATCATTGGTTAGGTCACAACTGGACTACTGTGTCCCTCTCTGGGCACAACACTTTCGGCAGACTGTCATCGCCTTGGGCAGGTTGCAGAAGGGATTGTTCTCCTTACGACAGACAAGGTTAAGGAGAACTTTAGTGGCAGAGTTCAAAATAATGTAGGTTCTTATGGAGTAAATAAGGAGAAACCTTCCACTGGCAGGATAGTCACTAGTCTGAAAGACACAGGGCGGAATTCTCTGTCCAATCACGCCGGCAGGATTCTCTGGTCCTGCGGCAGTGAATCGAGGTTCAGCTGAGCGCCAAACCCTCCGTTCTCGCTGGCAGGGTGGACTCGGGCCGATTAATCCCAGCCACAATCTAATATAATTGGCTAAAGGAACCAGAAGGGGAGATGAGGGATCTGTTTCAATGCAGTGAGTTACTGTGCACTGTCTGAAAGGGATTCAATGGCATCATTCCAGCATGTCCAGCACGGTAGCATGGTGGTTAGCATAAATGCTTCACAGCTCCAGGGTCCCAGGTTCGATTCCCGGCTGGGTCACTGTCTGTGCGGAGTCTGCACGTCCTCCCCGTGTGTGCGTGGGTTTCCTCCGGGTGCTCCGGTTTCCTCCCACAGTCCAAAGATGTGCGGGTTAGGTGGATTGGCCATGCTAAATTGCCCGTAGTGTCCTAAAAAGTAAGGTTAAGGGGGGGGTTGTTGGGCTATGGGTATAGGGTGGATACGTGGGTTTGAGTAGGGTGATCATGGCTCAGCACAACATCGAGGGCCGAAGGGCCTGTTCTGTGCTGTACTGTTCTATGTTCTATGTTCTATTCAAAGATGGTGTTTGATAATTGACTGTGTCCATCAAACACTCCCAGGACAGGTAGAGCATGGGGTTAGATACAGAGTAAAGCTCCCTCTACACTGTCCCCATAAAACACTCCCAGGACAGGTACAATACGGTGTTAGGTACAGAGTAAAGCTCCCTCCACACTGCCCCCATGAGACACTCCCAGGACAGGTAGAGCACGGGGTTTGATACAGAGTAAAGCTCCCTCTACACTGTCCCCATAAAACACTCCCAGGACAGGTACAGTACGGTGCTAGGTACAGAGTAAAGCTCCCTCTATAGTGTCCCCATCAAACACTCCCAGGACAGGTGCAGCATGGTGTTAGATACAGAGTAAAGCTCCCTCTACATTGTCCCCATCAAACACTCCCAGGACAGGTAGAGCACGGGGTTTGATACAGAGTAAAGCTCCCTCTACACTGTCCTCATCAAACACTTGCAGGACAGGTGCAGCACGGGGTTAGATAGTTTGCACGCCATGGATAAAAAGCAAGGAAATTAGGGTAAATTGTTCAGAACTTTGAAAGTATTGATAAGGGCCCGTGACCATCTTTTGTGATGCATGACTCAAAGGTTCTAAGGTTCTACCTAGTTGAGGAAAGGGTACTGACAGACCTGATCAGTGTCCATGTGAGAGAGGGACTGAGAGACACATGGTCAGTGTCCAAAAACCTCCATGGGAGAGTGGGAGACACATAGTCAGTGCCCAAATATCTCCATGGAGAGTTAGACTGAGAGACACATTGTCAGTGTCCAAATATCTCCATGGGAGAGAGACACTGAGAGACCCGATCAGTGCCCAAATATCTCCATGGGAGAGAGACACTGAGAGACCCAATCAGTGTCCAAATATCTCCATGGGAGAGAGGGACTGAGAGACACATGGTCAGTGTCCAAATATTTCCATGTAAAAAGAGAGATACTCGAGAGACACCCTGTCAGTGCACAGATGTCTCCATGTGACAGAGGGACTAAGAGACACTGGTCAGTGTCCCAATATCTCCGAGAGATAGAGGGGACTGAAAAAGACTGGTCAGTGTCAGTGTCCATGAGAGACTGGGGCTGAGAGACAACAGACAGTGCATATATATCTCCCTGAGAGAAAGGGGACTGGGAGAAACCAGTGTACAGATATCTCTCTGAGAGAGAGGCACTGAGAGACACCATTGCATGTTCTGAAATCTCCCTGAGAGTGTGGCAACTGAGAGACAACAGTGAGTGCGTTGAAAGCTCCCTGAGAGAGGACTGAGAGACACTCAAAGCTGGTTAAGAACTGTACTTAGTTTGCTAAGCAGATATAAAGAAAGTAGGAGTATAGGAATCTCGAGATCTCGAGGACTTAACATATTGAAGGGTGGCATCGTCATGGGGCATTATTATATTGGTGTCGATGTGCCAAAGACCAGAACATCTGAAAGTGATGATAGTGTAGGATACGTTTCCTGAAGGAAATTGTCACCAGTACTCCGATCTAACTAGTGTAGAGATGATAGGGCAGGTAGTCATATCCAAACCACTCCCACATTGCTAAAACTTTACCCCATTTGAAAAAAAAAAACAATTAAGGGGCAATTTAGCAAGGTCAATCCATCAACCCTGCACGCCTTTGGGTTGTGGGGGTGATACCCATGCAGACACGGGGAGAATGTGTAGACTCCATGCAGTCAGTGACCCGGGGCCGGGATCGAACCTGGACCCCTGGCACCGTGAGGCAGCAATGCTAACCACTTCGCCACTGTGCCACTCTTAATATTTTCCCCATTTATGATGGATATGGAATCCTTGATCAGAGAGGTTTTCTGTGTGAAAGAATTCAGAAATCATAGAGATGGAGTTAAAGGCAGAATTAGACTCCAAGTGTGGATGGGCTAGCTGATCGTAAGGATTTTTAAGTGTAAATTAAGCTCCCGAAATGACCTTGAGGTCTTAAATGAGTCCTAAGTTTACAATTTTCCCTGGTTTATAATGGATTTCAGTCTGTTCTATCGATGGGACTGTAAGGCAGACATCTGGGGCAGGATCTTCCGGCCCTTCATTGTTGGTGAGATTCTCTGGTCCTGGCGGCAATGCACCCCCCAGTTTCCTGTTTCCTGCCGCTTGTCAATGTGATTTCCTATTGAAGCCGTCCCACGCTGTCAGTTTTCCCGTCAATAGGAAATCCCATTGACAAGCGGCGGGATTAGAGAATCCCACCGCCAGCGCCTAAATTCTTCGTCCTTGTGAGCAGCAGTAGTGAGACAGACTCACAACAGAGAATTCCGACCCTAGTCTTCATTTGATCGATTTAGCTAGCAAAAGACTATTCCCGTGTCGGCTTCTGTCAGTGGGAAGGGGAATAGTTTTCTCAAGAATGGCCTGAGGTGTAAGTTCAGCAAAAGGTTTTTTCTCTTCCACGAGTGAGCTCAAAGTCATCTAGAAAATAATCTCGCTACCGAGATCAGGGGACTTGATTGGACTGGGGTTTTAAAAGGGACGTTCAATTAGCAACCAGAAGGTGATTCATCCTAACATCTCCATCTGTGGAGCGAGGTTCTTAGTGGATAGATTTTTATAAATTCATTCATGGGATGAGGGAGGTGGCAGTATTTATTGCCCATTCCTAATTGCCCTTGAGGGGGCAGTTAAGAGTTAACCACATTGCTGTGGATCTGGAGTCCCATGTAGGTTGGACCAGACCTGTGTAAGCCAGCCAAACCAAACCTGGTAATGATGGCAAATTTCCTTCCCACAAGGACATGAGTAAAGGTTTTATGATGATTGACAATGGTTTCATGGCTTTTTATTGAATTCAAATTTCGCCATCTGCAGTGGCAGCATTTGAACCTGTGTCCCCAGAGCATTGTCCTGGGTCTCTGGATTACTAGCCCGGTGCCAATCCCACTATAGCACCACCATCAGGTGACTCTAAAGTTTTTTTTTTGAAGTTCAATAAAATCACCAATTGTATTTTTGAGGTTGCCGTCTTGATATCTATTCCACCAATTCAACGTTAGAATGGAGACTGCTGTAATGAGAGTAAATTTGTGAAGGTGAATAATTTTTTCTTGATGTTAGTAGAGGCTACGTTATTGATTACGTTCTGCAAAGGGCTGATTTAAAGGTACCACCACTTGATCTGATTAACACATCGCGATGGAGTTATTATCACATTTTTCACCATATAATGATGAGCTGTAAGATCTGAAAGCCTCTATTCGATCTGCTCAAAGGTCCCGTTGGCATAGAACCAGTGCCATTTGTAATTTACCTCTCGACTGTGTCCCAGCCGAACTCCTTACACCAGGAGCCAAGTGAATAACTTCTCATATTACATCATTCAAAAGTGTCCCGAATTGAGCTGTCATTAGGGACTTAATTATCTTTATAACGTGGACATCCTTTCAGAAGATACTTTTACAGAACAAAGAAGATTCCTGCCTCCGTCTTTACCATTATTAGACAATTTTAAAAGGGACAAGCATAGGCCATTCGATCCCTTCCAGCCTGCTCCACCATTCAATAAGATGAAAACTGATCTGACATTCCTCACGTTCCCTTTCCCCATAACCCTTGTTTCCCTTACTGATCAAAAATCTATCTATCTCAACCATAAATATACACAAGGACTCTACCCCCACAGCTCTCTTCCAAACATTGAATTGGTGGAATAGATATCAAGACGGCAACTCTCTGAGAGAAGAAATTTCTCCCAATGTCAGTCTTAAATCGGCATCCCTTTATTCTAAGACTATGCCCTCTGGTCATAGACTCTCCCATGAAGGGAAATATCCTCTCAGTATTTAGCCCATTAAGCCTCTTAAGAATCCTATATGTTTCAATGAGGTCACTTCTCATTCTTCTAAATTCTAATGTCTAGACTCCCAACCTGTTTAACCTTTGTTCATAAATGCTACGACACCCAGGGCTAGGCTGCAGTCATTCTTGCCATCCTTATGACCTGAAGCCGCAACACAATTGAATTAACCAATAATTCTTCGAAAAATACACCGGGCGCAATTCTCCGCACTCACGACGGTGCGGAGAATAGCGGGGTTCGTAAAATTTTACAGCCACGCTAGTCTGACGCCCTCCCGCTATTCTCCCCCCCCCCACGCCCGATTCCTGATACGAATCGCTGCCGCCGTTTTTTTACGGCCAGCAGCGATTCTCAGCTGGCTGATGGGCCGAGTTCCAAGCCCTTTACGGCTGTTTTTACGAACGGCAAACACACCTGGTCTGGCCGTTCGTAAAAACGGCCGTAAAGTGCCGATTTTTAAAACCATGGCACCGATTGGCACGGCAGTACCACGGCCGTGCCAAGGGTGCCATGGGCCCGCGATCGGTGGGCACCGGTCGCGGGCAGCGGGTCCGATACCCGCGCACTCTTTGTCCTTCCGCCGCCCCGCTGTATTACTTCGCGGGGCGGCTGAGGGGCATCCCGGCCCGCGCATGCGCGGGTTTCGCGCAAATGCGCGATGACGTCATCCGCGCATGCGCGGGTTGGAGTCTTCCAATCCGCGCATGCGCGGCTGACGTCATGTGACGCGTCAGCCGGCGCAAACTCTGGCAAGCGGGCTTAACGAAATTCGTTAAGCCCGCGATGCCGGAGTTTACGGCGGCGGCATGCTAGCCCCGACCGGGGACCAGAATCGGTTCCCGGTCGGGGAGGGGGAGGCTGGCGTCAAACCCGCCCGGATTTGACGCCAGCCTTACGATTTCTCCCTCTCTGGGAGAATCGCGCCCACCAGGTTTGTAAATTTAAACAAGATTATTTGTTATTTATTTGTGTCAGTCACGGTAATTACCTCTCTTTCAGCTTCTGGTCAGCTTAAACCAAGAAATATATTTGATCTCCGCACCTCTGCAAGAAATGGCTTGGATGAGCTATTTAGATAAGAAGCCATTTTTGGCATAGAACATCTATTGTCTGCTTCTGAATGAATCTTGACAAGTAATTGTCCAATACCATTCAAATTCCAATTTCCGTCGAGGTGACACTTAAAATTCGATAAACGGGAATTATGTGCCTGACAGTCATTCCGGAGCAGGTGATTAATCTCCCCCATTCCCTCACAACGCCAACTGTCCTGAAAGGAGACAGAGTTGAATTTTTAGGAGCAAAATGTTGCTGAATTGTGAAGAAAGCCTCCTTCATCAGGGAGCACTCAAGACGGCAAAAGGGAAAAGCATTGTGATGCTGCTGTGCCGAGGTGAAAGTAGCAGAGCTGAATTAGCTGGGGCCTATTGTTGACTCAGGGTTGTGTATCCCAGCACACATGATCCTTGGGGTGATTTACAATCATTCCACATCATGGGTTTGTGCGAATATGTCTGAGTTCAAGATGATTCTGTAACTGTGGGGGCGTGGCGGTTGGTGGGGGGGAGGTGGGGGGGGGGGGGGGGAGAAGGGCTTAGGGCTTTGCACACACACAGGGTAGCCCAAAGTCTCTCTGGTCTGGAGTCTCTGGTCCCGTTGGTGGCACGTCCACTGTCACGGGTTTCCGGGCGATGTGGGGTGGCATCAATGGGAATTCCCATTGACAGTGGCATTACTCGAGAATCCCGTCGGCCAGCGAAGGGCAAGCTGCTGGTGAAGCACACAGCTGGGTGGCCGGAGAATTCTTCCAGGGATGTTTGCAATCCCATCAATGTGCAGACAGCTTTTTGGCAGAAGGAGGTGGTAGTATAGTCGTCTTGTTGCTACATTAGTAATCCAGGAACCCAGGCTAAGACCTGGTTCGAATCGCAGATGGCGAAATTCAAATTTAACAAAAATCTGGAATTACAAGTCTAATGATGACCATGAAACTAGTGTGGATATTGTAAAAAAAAAACATCTGATTTGCTCATGCCCTTTAGAAAAGGAAATCTTACTTGGTCTGTTCTACATGTGACTCCAGACCGACAGCAATGTGTTTTTCTCTTAAATGCCCTCTAAAATAAATGGCAATTAGGGATGGGTAATAAATGATGGCCCAGTCAGCGGGACCACACTGACACACGTAATGACCTCCTACTTGTTCGATGCAACAACATTTCAACTTTTGGATTGGCCGGGGACGAGCCTCAACATTGCAAAGGCTCACCTTCCTTTTTCCTCTTTTGAGCATTTTGTTCTTGTTCCAGCTGTGCTTTGTCGATTGTTATGTCAAGGGGTTGGTTTTTATTTTCATCCATGGAAACAGTTTTAAGAGATTGCCTGCCACCCGGCTGACACAGTTTGGTGCACATATTCACTAATCATAACTGAACGCATTTGAACAGGTTTCTTCCACTTTGGCCATAAACCAGTTCTTTGTTTGAACTTGCATACCTGAACCCACTATCAAGTCTAGGAATCAGAATGTGGAAAGGTGACAAAAGAACCATGGGAATGGAGCAAATGCATCTCAATTCCATACATTGAAAAATAGAATTTGAACATATACTATTCCTGATGCACCTGAAGACACGTTATTAAGTGGTAGCTGCACTTCCAGAATGATGCTGGCAACTTATTTCCCCTGATTGACAATAGTTTTCCCAATGGATTGTCTGACCCGTTTAAACTAATTTGGCAGGGGAATGGGAACCGGATCTGTAGTCCAGCAACTAAGGTAGACGATAGTCAGGATGCCAAAGCATGTAGTGATGCAGTGGGGAAGGTAACAATGACAAAGGAGAGTACTTGCAGGCAAGGAGATGGGTTGAAGTCTGTATACTTTAATGCAAGAAGCATCAGGAATAAGGTGGGTGAACTTAAGGCATGGATCTGTACTTGGGACTACGATGTGGTGGCCATCACGGAAACTTGGATAGAAGAGGGGCAGAAATGGTTGTTGGAGGTCCCTGGTTATAGATGTTTCAACAAGATTAGGGAGGATGGTAAAAGAGGTGGGGGGGGGGGGGGTGGCATTGTTAATTAGAGATAATATAACAGCTGCAGAAAGGCAGTTCGAGGGGGATCTGCCTACTAAGGTAATATGGGTTGAAGTTAGAAATAGGAAAGGAGCAGTCACCTTGTTGGGAGTTTTCTATAGGCCCCCCCAATAGCAGCGGAGATGTGGAGGAACAGATTGGGAAACAGATTTTGGAAAGGTGCAGAAGTCACAGGGTAGTAGTCATGGGCGACTTCAACTTCCCAAACATTGAGTGGTAACTCTTTAGATCAAATAGTTTGGATGGGGTAGTGTTTGTGCAGTGTGTCCAGGAAGCTTTTCTAACACAGTATGTAGATTGTCCGACCAGAGGGGAGGCCATATTGGATTTAGTACTTGGTAATGAACCAGGGCAGGTGATAGATTTGTTAGTGGGGGAGCATTTTGGAGGTAGTGACCACAATTCTGTGACTTTCACTTTAGTAATGGAGAGGGATAGGTGTGAGCAACAGGGCAAGGTTTATAATTGGGGGAAGGGTAAATACAATGCTGTCAGACAAGAATTGAAGTGCAGAAGTTGGGAACATAGGCTGTCAGGGAAGGACACAAGTGAAATGTGGAACTTGTTCAACGAACAGGTACTGCGTGTCTTTGATATGTATGTCCCTGTCAGGCAGGGAAGAGGTGGTCGAGTGAGGGAACCATGGTTGACAAGAGAGGTTGAATGTCTTGTTAAGAGGAAGAAGGAAACTTATGTAAGGCTGAAGAAACAAGGTTCAGACAGGGCGCTGGAGGGATACAAGATAGCCAGGAGGGAACTGAAGAAAGGGATTAGGAGAGCTAAGAGAGGGCATGAAAAATCTTTGGCGGGTAGGATCAAGGAAAACCCCAAGGCCTTTTACACATATGTGAGAAATATGAGAATGACTAGAGCAAGGGTAGGTCCGATTAAGGACAGTAGCGGGAGATTGTGTATTGAGTCTGAAGAGATAGGAGAGGTCTTGAACAAGTATTTTTCTTCAGTATTTACAAACGAGAGGGGCCATATTGTTGGAGAGGACAGCGTGAAGCAGACTGATAAGCTTGAGGAGATACTTGTCAGGAAGGAAGATGCGTTGCGCGTTTTGAAAAACTTGAGGATAGACAAGTCCCCCGGGCCTGACGGGATATATCCAAGGATTCTATGGGAAGCAATAAATGAAATTGCAGAGCCGTTGGCAATGATCTTTTCGTCCTCGCTGTCAACAGGGATGGTACCAGAGGATTGGAGAGTGGCGAATGTCGTGCCCCTGTTCAAAAAAGGGAATAGGGATAACCCTGGGAATTACAGGCCAGTTAGTCTTACTTCGGTGGTAGGCAAAGTAATGGAAAGGGTACTGAGGGATAGGATTTCTGAGCATCTGGAAAGGCATTGCTTGATTAGGGATAGTCAGCACGGATTTGTGAGGGGTAGGTCTTGCCTTACAATCTTATTGAATTCTTTGAGGAGGTGACCAAGCATGTGGATGAAGGTAAAGCAGTGGATGTAGTGTACATGGATTTTAGTAAGGCATTTGATAAGGTTCCCCATGGTAGGCTTATGCAGAAAGTAAGGAGGCATGGGATAGTGGGAAATTTGGCCAGTTGGATAACAAACTGGCTAACCGATAGAAGACAGAGAGTGGTGGTGGATGGCAAATATTCAGCCTGGAGCCCAGTTATCAGTGGTGTACCGCAGGGATCCGTTCTGGGTCCTCTGCTGTTTGTGATTTTCATTAACGACTTGGATGAGGGAGTTGAAGGGTGGGTCAGTAAATTTGCAGATGATACGAAGATTGGTGGAGTTGTGGATAGCGAGGAGGGCTGTTGTCGGCTTCAAAGAGACATAGATAGAATGCAGAGCTGGGCTGAGAAGTGGCAGATGGAGTTTAACCCTGACAAGTGTGAAGTTGTCCATTTTGGAAGGACAAATCTGAATGCGGAATACAGGGTTAATGGTAGGGTTCTTGGCAATGTGGAGGAGCAGAGAGATCTTGGGGTCTATGTTCATAGTTCTTTGAAAGTTGCCACTCAAGTGGATAGAGCTGTGAAGAAGGCCTATGGTGTGCTAGCGTTCATTAGCAGAGGGATTGAATTTAAGAGCCGTGAGGTGATAATGCAGCTGTACAAAACCTTGGTCAGGCCACATTTGGAGTACTGTGTGCAGTTCTGGTCACCTCATTTTAGGAAGGATGTGGAAGCTTTGGAAAAGGTGCAAAGGAGATTTACCAGGATGTTGCCTGGAATGGAGAGTAGGTCATACGAGGAAAGGCAGAGGGTGCTAGGCCTTTTCTCATTAGAACGGAGAAGGATGAGGAGCGACTTGATAGAGGTTTATAAGATGATCAGGGGAATAGATAGAGTAGACAGTCAGAGACTTTTTCCCCGGGTGGAACACACCATTACAAGGGGACATAAATTTAAGATAAATGGTGGAAGATATAGAGGGGATGTCAGAGGTAGGTTCTTTACCCAGAGAGTAGTGGGGGCATGGAATGCACTGCCTGTGGTAGTAGTTGAGTCGGAAAAGTTAGGGACCTTCAAGCGGCTATTGGATAGGTACTTGGATTAGGGTAGAATAATGGAGTGTAGGTTAACTTCTTAAGGGCAGCACGGTAGCATTGTGGATAGCACAATTGCTTCACAGCTCCAGGGTCCCAAGTTCGATTTCGACTTGGGTCACTGTCTGTGTGGAGTCTGCACATCCTCCCCGTGACTCGCGTGGGTTTCCTCCGGGTACTCCGGTTTCCTCCCACAGTCCAAAGTGGGTGGATTGGCCATGAAAAATTGTCCAAAATTCTATGATTAACCTAGGACAAAAGTTCGGTGCAACATCGTGGCCCGAAGGGCCTGTTCTGTGCTGTATTTCTCTATCTATCTATCTATCTATCTATCTAACCCCCTGGGATTTTGTGCTTCACCAGCTCACTTCAAAGAATCATAGAATCCCTACAGTGCAGAAGGAGGCCATTCAGCCCATCGGGTCTGCATCGACCCTCTAAAGGAGCACCCGACCTAGACCTACGTCCTTACCCTATCCCCCGTAACCCAGTAACTCCACCCAAACTTTTGGACACTAAGGGGCAATTTAGCATGGCCAATCCACTTAACTTGCACATTTTTGGACTCCAGAGGAAACCCACGCAGACATGGGGAGAAAGTGCAAACTCCACACAGACATTCACCCAAGGCTGGAATTGAACCCAGGTCCCCGGCGTTGTATGGCACTTTACCACCGTCCCGTCCCGTGAGACAGTAGTGCTAACCACTGTGTCACCATGCTGCCCAATTAGGGAATGCCTGGTGTACTGTGCTCAACACAATCTCCCTCTGTTCACAGTTGTCCCTCAAGACGTTGGAGTCAAAGGCTCCATGTTGATCACAACGCAGGACTTTGCGTGAGCCAGCTACAGGAATTAAGGCTGTAATAGCGTTGACACATGCACTTTCCAATAGGGTTTTTAAATGGGAACCAGCCAGCTGAAAGAAGTGCATCCATCCACACAAACGAGAACATTTTTAAAAACTCACAGATGGAGGAAGCGGGCGAATGAAATCAATAAATAATATTGTGCCTTGGTTCCTTCAGTTTCACAGGAGCCTTACTGTTCAGTAAGTAATGATGTATGAGCCAACTTGCATGACTCACATTTTGCCACGTATATTTTACAAGCTTGAGGCATGCTTGGCCACGAATACAGAGAAGCCAGTTTGCATAATGTTGATCTGGCACCACATTGTGCTTGTCTAACACCCTTATGAGCTTCTCTCACAAGCATTCGTGAGTCGGTGAGTTGGAGACAGGTGGGTGCGGAGGGGTGTTGGACCATAAGACTATGGGCGGAATCGTGGGAGGGCCTCCCAACATTTTTTACGCCCCCCTGGCGCCCCCAGTGATTCTCCCCCCCGCTCGGAAAAATCGCCGCTCGCCGTTTTTCACGGCGAACGGGGATTCTCCGAGCCCGATGGGCCGAGCGGCCGGCCCTTCACGCCCGTTTGACCACGGCAGCAACCACACCTGGTCGCTGCATTCGTGAAATGGGAGCCAGATGCCCGTTTGGGGCATCTAGGGGCCTGATTTGGACGGGAGGACCGCGACTGTGCTCGGGAGGGGACAGGCCTGCAATCGGTGCCCACCGGTCGTCGGGATAGTGTCCAAAACGGACGCACTCTTTCCCCTCCGCCGCCCGGCAAGATCAAGCCGCCATGTCTTGCTGGGCGGCGGTGGAGAAAGGCGGCACCGCGCATGCGCGGGTTCGTGCTGTCTACGTGCAGATGTCATCTGCGCATGCGCGGGTTGGAACCGCCCCCGAGACCGTCGGGAACCTCGGCCGATTTCACGACGGCCATCCCGATTTTTATCAGGAGCGGAGAATACCGCCCTATAAGACATAGGAGCAGAATTAGGCCACTTGGCCCATCGAGTCTGCTCCTCTAATCAATCATGGCTGATATTTTCACATCCCCATTCTCCTGCCTTCTCCCCATAACCCCTGATCCCCTTATTAATCAAGAACCTATCTATCTCTGTCTTAAAGAGATCAGTGAATTTGCCTCCACAGCCTTCTGCGGCAAAGAGTTCCACAGATTCACCACTCCTCCTCATCTCTGTTTTAAAGGATCATCCCTTTAGTCTGAGATGGTGTCCTCTGGTTCTAGTCTTTCCTACAAGTGGAAACATCCTCTCCACATCCACTCTATCCAGGCCTCACAGTATCTTGTAAGTTTCAATAAGATCCCCTCTCATCCTTCTAAACTCCAATGAGTACAGACACAGATTCCTCTACCGTTCCTCATACGACAAGCTCTTCATTCCAGGGATCATGCCGTGGCCTGAATTCTCCACCACCCGGGATTCGGCGGGAGCGGGAATCACGCCCTGCCGATCGGCGTGCCCCCCGCAGCAATTCTCTGGACCGTGATGGGCCAAAGTCCCGCTGCTGACAGCCCTCTCCCGCCGATGTGGTTTCAACCACCTCTGATGCCGGCGGGATTGGCGGCGCAAGCAGGCCCCTGGGGTCCTGGGGGGGGGGGGGGGGGGGGGGGGCGATCGGACACCGGGGGGTGCCCCCACGGTGGCCTGGCCCGCGATCGGGGCCCACCGACCGGCCGACGGGCCAGTGCCGTGGGGGCACTTTTTTTCTTCCGCTGCCGTCACGGCCTCCACCATGGCAGAGGCAGAAGAGACCCCCCCTACTGCGCATGCGCCGGTGGTGACGTCAGTGGCCGCTGACGCACCGGCGCATGCGCGGACCGGCGAAGGCCTATCGGCCAGCCAAGACACCGGGCAGCAGGCGCCAAAGGCCGTTGGCGCCGGTTTTGGCGCTGGCCGGCGGAGCGGAAACCACTCTGGCGCGGGCCCAGCCCCTATTCTCCGCATCTTTGGGGAGGCCCGACGCCGGAGTGGTTAGCGCCACTCCGCTACGCCGGGACCCCCCACCCGGGATTCTCCCCTACCTGGCTGGGCGGGGGTTCCCGGCGTAGTGGAGTGGCGCCAACCACTCCGGCGTTGGGCCTCCCCAAAGGTGCGGAATTCTCCACACCTTTAGGGGCTAGGCCCACGCCAGAGTCGTTTCCGCTCCACCGGCCACGCCAAAACCAGCACCAACGGCCTTTTGCGCCCGCCGCCCGGCGTCAGGCTGGCTGAAAGGCCTTCGCTGGTCCGCGCATGCGCCGGTGCGTCAGTGGCCGCTGACGTCACCACTGGCACATGCGCGGTAGGGGGGTCTAGTCCGCCTCCACCATGGTGGAGCCAGGCCACCGTGGGGGCACCCCCCGGGGTCCGATCACACCGCGCCCCCCCCCAGGACCCCGGGGGCCCGCGTGCGTCGCCAATCCCGCCGGCACCAGAGGTGGTTGAAACCATGTCGGCGGGAGAGGCCTGTCCGCGGCGGATCTTCGGCCCATTGCGGGCTGGAGAATCACCACGGGGGTCACGCCGATCGGCGGGGCGTGATTCCCGCTCCCGCCGATTCCCGGGTGGCGGAGAATTCCGGCCACAGCGGGGGCGGGAATGACGCCGGCCCCAGGCAATTCCCCGACCCTGCGGGGGTCGGAGAATTCCGCCCAAGGACTCCCAAGTCCTTTTGTGCTTCTGCTTTCCGAAGCATTTCCCCATTTAGAAAATAGTCTATGCCTAAATTCCTCCTTCCACAGTGCATGACCTCACACTTTTCCACATTGTATTTAATTTGCCACTTCATTGACCACTCTCCTAGCTTGTCCAAGTCATTCTGCAGCCCCCTTCCTTCCTCAATACTACCTGTCCCTCTACAGATCCTTGTATCATCTGCAAAATTAGCAACAGTACCTTCAGTACTTTCTTCCAGATCATTAATTTATATTGTGAAAAGTTGTGGTCCCAGCACAGACCCCGAGGCACACCACACGTCACCGGCTGCCTTCTTAAAAAAGACCCCTTTATCCTCACTCTCTGCCTTCTGCCAGTCAGCCAATCCTCTATCCATGCCAGGATCATACCCTGAACACCATGAGTTCTTAATTTATTTAACAGTCTCCTATGTGGCACCTTGTCAAAGGCCTTCTGGAAATCTAAATAAATCCTTTGTCTAACTTCCTTGTTACCTCCTCATAAGAACTCTAACAGATTTGTCAGACACAATCTCCCTTTGACAAAGCCGTGCTGACTCAGTCCTATCATGCACTTCCTAGTGCTTCGCGATCTCATCTTTAATAACAGACTCCAAATTCTTACCCATGACTGAAGTCAGAATAACCGGCCTATAATTTCCCGTCTTCTGCCTCACTCCCTTCTTAAACAGTGGTGCTACATTTTCCACCTTCCATTCCTCTGGGACACTTCCTGCCTCCAGTGATTCCTGAAAGAGCATCACTAATTCCTCCGCAATCTCCTCAGCTATTTCTTTTAGGATGCTGGGGTGTAGTCCATCCAGTCCAGGTGACTTATCCACCTTCAGGCCTTTCAGTTTCCCCAGAACCTTCTCCTTAGTGATGGCCGCTGCACTCACCCCTGCCCCCTGATTCTCCTGGAGCTCTGGCATCCCACTGGTGTCTTCCACCGTGACGAATGGTGCAAAGTAACTATTCAGCTCGTCTGCCATTTCTTTGTTTCCTATTATTACATCTCCAGCCACACTTTCCATTAGTCCAATGGCTATTTTTGCCTCTCTCTTACCTTTTTAAAAATTGAAAAAATCTTTTCCTATCTTCTTTCATATTACTAGCTAGCTTTCACTCATATTTCATCTTCTCTCTCCTTATTGCTTTTTTAGTTGTCCTCTGCTCATTTTTAAAGGATTCCCAATACTCTGGCTTCTCACTAATCCTCACCACATTGTAAGCTTTTTCTTTTGCTTTTATGCTGTCCTTGCCATCCCTCGTCAGCCATTGATGCCTTATCCTCCCCTTAGCATGTTTCCTCCTCCTTGGCATGGATTTCTGTTGTGCCTCCCAAATAACCTCCCAAAACTCCTGCCATTGCTGTTCCACTGTTTTCCCTGCTCTGCTCTTTTTCCAATGAACTCTGGTCAGCTCCTCCCTCACTGCTCCCCAAGGGTTCCTTCACCTTAAGTTCCCGAATCAAGTCTGCCTCATTACACATCATCAAATCCAGAATTGCCTGTTACCTACTAGTCGGCTCTGTCACAAGCTGCTCCAAAAAACCATCTCTTAGACATTCCACAAATTCCATTTCTTGGGATCCACTACCAACGAGATTTTCCCAGTCCCCCTGCATATTGAAGTCCCCCATGATTATTGTAATATTGCCTTTTTTCCATGTCTTTTCTATCTTCTGATTTATTTTCTGCCCCACATCCTGAATACTGCTAGGGGGCTTGCGCATAACTCCCATCAGGGTCTTTTTTACTTATGCGATTCCTCAACTCTACCCACAGAGATTCTCTGCCTTCTGATCCTATATCGCTCCTTGATATCGATTCAACTTCATTCCTTACTAACAATGCAACCCCGCCCCTTTGCCCATCTGCCTGTTCTTTCGATAGAACATATATCCTTGTATATTCAGATCCCAGCCCTGATCCCCTTGCAGCCACATCTCTGTGATTCTCACAACATCCTACCGGCCAACTTTAATGTGCGCAACAAGCTCATTTACCTTGTTGGGGGCTACCAGCCAATTGACATCATCTGAGTGTGAGCACTTTGATGGATTTTCTTTTGTATCCTCTTTTGTCAGATCTAACAACTGAATTGGTTCCTTACCCTGATTTTATGCCCTTTCTGCTCTCGTTACAACATCAAACTTTGCACGAGAGGGGTGCCATGCGAACGGAACATTTCACCTGTAAGACTGCTGCTCTTTGAGTTGACTGCCCCAATTATATGCCCGCTTACTTGAATAAGCTGACAATAGTGTCCTCACACTGGGAATTGGTTCCATTAGTGACTTATGTTTAATGGCTTTGCCTTTATGATAGGCAAACCCTGTCATTTCCCAGAACGCTCGCTGCTAGTTGCATGATCTTTTGCAACCGTCAATCTCAGTACAAATAATGTTGGATTCTGTCTGCTCTGAAGAATATACGAGTGCTTTTCTTCAGCCTACAATGCTCTCCTTGTATAGGGTCATGGATAGTAATTCTTCTGGAATAATAGAATAGGAATCACTGAAAGTAAGCGTTCAGCGACAGCAAGCAGTTCGGAAGGCTTCATTGCGAGAGGACTTGAGTACGGAAGCCACAATGTCTGACTGCCTCTGTACAGAGTCTTGGTGAGATCACACTGTCATAATAGACACCAGTATATCATGGTGCAGACACACACTGATGGACACACACAGGGACCAATCAACATGTACAAACACCGCAGCCAATCACCAGTTAGAACACACACACTATAAAGGCAGAGGGCACCACGGTTCCCGCTCATTCTGGATGCTGCCTCTCAGTGTACCAAGAACTCATCCAGCCCAGCACAGACTCACACCACGTGCTGAGAGAATCAACTGGTTCGGACAAGGCTCAGGTCTCTAGTTCAAGTTAGCATCATTTAGACCCACAGTCATTGTGTGTTAGTTAGTTAGAAGTAGTTAATAAAATTGAGTTGAATCTTCATCAGTGTTGGAAGTGTCTGTTCATCTCTCAAGTCTACACTAGCCAACACTTCACACACCTGACATATTATGTGCAGTGTTGGTCTCCTTATCTAAGAAAGCACAGACTAGCCATAGAGGTTCACCAGACTGATTCCTGGGATGGCGGGAGTGTCCTATGAGGACAGATTGGATCAACGAGGCTTGCATTGACTGGAGTTTAAAAGAATGATAGGAGATCTCATTGAAACATACAATTCTGACGGGGCTGGATGGACTGGATGCAGGTATGTTGTTTCCTCTGGTTGGGTGGTCTGGGACAATGGGCCACTGTCTCAGGATACAGGGTAGGCCATGTGGATTGAAATGAGGGGACACTCAGAGGGTGATGAACTCAGAGGGAATTCCCTACCACAGAAATCTGCAGAGGCCAAATCACTGAATATATAGACTAAATGTGTCAAGGGGTCTGTGGAGATTGCTGGAATATGGCTCAGCCATGATCATGTTGAATAGTGTAACAGGCTCAAAGGGCCGAATGGTCTACTCCAGGTCCTATTTTTTATGCTTCCATGAGTCACAATTAGTCCCTCCTACTATCCCCATCCTGGCTGAAGATTGTTAGGATGTCCATTTTTCAGATAATAGTAAATAACGTGCTGGTATCCTGTTCATGGTCTGATATAGGTGTTTGTTTAAGTACATCCTCTGTATCATCAACCTCTATGATAGAAAGGTGGTCTAATCTGGGGAAAGAATGTAAAGGCTTGTGTTCCATCCAATTCTCTTCCCCACAGTGTGGGGCGCAAGTGCACACTCCCATCTGTCTCCATGGCTAGTTATTCCCAAAGCAGGTCACTAGTCTGTCACTAGGGGCTTGCAGCTGGAGGGAAGCCACTCCACACCAAGTGTCATTGAGCAGAGGACCCTTCTGCTCTTACCACCAGCCTTTGGAGTGTTTGGGAGGATTTGACAGGTCGACACTCAGGTTTTGAATGCACCTTCCTTAGCCCTCAAGTCCTGGGTTGGGACTCAAACCCGGAGCTTCTGACCCAGAGATAGGGACACTGACCCACTGCACCACAAGACCTTAAGATTTCAGCAGGATCATTTAAAAATGATGCCCGTTTATCATGACAGATTTGTGTAGTTTTTTTTCTCATCAGAAGCCACCCTGATCTTAAGTCAGGGATCTAAGTAAAGACTGAAATAGAGGGTCCTGGCTTTAATAAGACATTAAAATTGTTGGTAGCTTTAAGGTCTACATTTTTCTTTATAGTATTGTACAGGCCACTACTTCATTGATTTATGCCAGCCTGCGTGAAATGAAATGAAAATGAAAATCACTTATTGTTGCAAGGCTTCAAATTAAGTTACTGTGAAAAGCCCCTAGTCGCCACATTCCGGCGCCTGTTCGGGGTGGCTGGTACGGGAATTGAACTGTGCTGCTGGCCTGCCTTGGTCTGCTTTCAAAGTCAGCTATTTAACCCAGTGCACTAAACCAGCCCCGTAATCAAGTGAGTGAAGCTCGCTTCCTGTCTTGCCACGTCGATTTGGGTGGCATTATCGCTGAGGGTAGTATTTATTAAAACCCTGTTCCAGCAGCCCTATATCTCACCCCTCTCATCACATTTTATCCAGCTATGTCTGAATGTGTGTTCATCTGACATCCTGGCCAGTAGACGCTTCGACAAGCCTGATTGAGATTTTTGAGGTGGCGTTTTCTGTAAGTTTGTCCTATATTTAGGGGGCAAGTTAAGCATGGTACTAATTCTACCTCGAGAGTGACAGTAAATCTGTACACCGTAACCGCATTTGACTGAATATGGCATCAAGTCGTCCCAGCAAGACAGAAGTCAATGGGAATAATCGGGGGTGGGGTAAAATCCTCCGCTGGTTGGAGTCATTCCTGGGACAAAGAAAGATGGTTGTGGTGAGTCCAACAATGTAGTGTCCTGGGCCCAACCATCTTCAGCTGTTTCCTCAGTGACCTTCCTTCCATCATAAGGTTAGAAATGGGGAGGTTCTCTGGTAATTGCACAATATTCAGCACCATTCACAACTCATAGAACCACAGAATTCCTACAGTCCAGAAGGCAGTCAGTCGGCCCATCGTGTCAGCACTGATCCTCTGAAAGAACAACCCACATAGGCCCATTCCCTCACCCTACCCCCGTGACCCCACCTAACCTGCATTTCTTTTGACACAAAGGGGAAATTTAGCATGGACAATCGACCTAACCTGCACATCTTTGGACTCTGGGAGGAATGGAGCACCGGGAGCAAACCCATGCAGACACGGGGAGAAAGTGCAGACTCCACACAGATCATCACCCAAGACCAAAATCAAACCTGGGTCCCTGGTGCTGTGAGGGAGCAATGCAAACCACTGTGCCACTGTGCCACTCTCAGATACTGAGGAATTTCATGTCCAAATGCAGCAAGATCTGGGCAATATCCAAGCTTGGACTGACAAGTGGCAAGTTACATTCGTGCCACACAAGTGACAGGCAATGATAACCTCCAACAATAGAGGATTTAACCATTACCCCTTGACATTCAATGACATTACCATCGCTGAATCCCTCACTAACAATATCTTGGGGGTTACCATTGAACAGAAACTGAACTAGACGAGCCATATAAATACTGTGGCTACTGGAGAAAACCAGAGGCTGGTAATCCTGCCCGAGTAACTTACCTCCTGACTCCCCAAAGTCTGTCCACCATCAACAAGGTACATGTCAGGAGTGTGATGGAATATTCTCCACTTCCCTGGATGACTGCAGCTCCAGCATACTCAAGGAGCTTAACATTATCCAGGGCAAAGCAGCCCTGCTTGATTGGCACCCTACTCACGAACATTCACTCCCACAACCAGCAATACACAGTAGCAGCGGTTTGTACCATCTACAAGATGCATTGCAGGAATTCATCAGGGCTCCTTCGGCACCACCTTCCAAACCATCAACCACTACCAACTAGAAAGATAAGGGCAGCAGATACATGGGAACAGCACAACCTGGAGGCTCCCCTTCAAGTCACTCACAGTCGTGACATGAACTACGTTGCTGTTCTTTCAATGTTGCTGGGTCAAAATCTTGGAACTCACGTCCTAATAACACTGTGGGTATACCTACACCTCATAGATGGCAACTGTTCAAGAAGTCAGCTTACCATCATCTTCTCACGGGCAATGAGCGATAGGCAATAAATGCTGACCTTGCCAGCGAAGTGCACATGCCAATAATTAATTAACGAGAAAAGGTATTTTGTAGAATTCAATTGTTTGTGTCTGTGAAACTCCTTATTGATACCTTATAAACCCTGGGTTCTCTAAATCTATCCACTGATTTTCTTTATAATTCTAGTGTCCATAGTGCAACATGTTCATGTATCAAACAGGGCCCACAGGTTCCTCAGTGGGGATGAAAAATCAAGAGTTTCTGGATGGGTGTCGGGGAGTCATTCCTGGAGATTCTCCGTTACAAATTCACCCAGTGAGAACGGGGAATTCGGCGCTCAGGCGCTGCGGAGGGAACGGAGAATCCCGCTGGTGTGAAGAGACAGAGAATCCCGTCCCCTGTATCCTTGGATGCTCAGAAGCCTGGGGCCTTTGTCTTACTCTCAGTCCTGATCAGTTTAACCAATTCCTTTTCTTGCTTTTCAGGGGCACTGGCCTTGCTTTTCAGGGACACGGGCCTTGCTTTTCAGGGGCCTTTCAAGATCCATTACAGTACTTACCAGGCTGTTTATCTCAATTGAGATTGTCAGTTGTGGTGATACCGTTCCTGCCTGGAACGTCCTGACCCCTGTTGAAGAAAGTATTTGAGTTCAGTCATTGATAGACTTGGCAAGTGCCAACAAGAGCTGACATTTTGTCAGGAGCTAATCTCATGTAGGATTTAGAAAGTAATTTTACAAGAAATGTCTTAACCACAATGGCAAATTGAGGGAATTTGTGCAGTTTAAGCTACACACAGTTTGATGGGACATTGCTGTCTCTAGATCCTTAGCTCTGGACTTTATAATCATTGTCATTAAATATGCCTTCTACACTTAATCTACAAGCACGTTTAAATATAAATCTAGGTTCTGTACTATAATTCACATCCATGAATTGGGCGCCATTCCATGGCATATTACAATCTTAGATTATTAACTGAAGCTTTTCAAGATCCTGATGAATTCTGCTCTACTTTGGCTCAACGGAGACCCAACTTCACGCAAACATCACATTATGTGGACTCGCCATGCTAAACAATTGCCCCTTAGCATTTCAAGGTGTGCAGGTTAGGTGTGGTTACGGGATTATTGGGATAGGATGAGGGAGTAGGCCTGGGTAGGGTTCTGGATGGGCCGAATGGCCTCCTTCTGCACTGTAGAGATTCTATGGTTTCTATGGTGAAATAAAAGGTTCCAGCTGCTGGAACTCTGAAATAAAAACAGAAAATGATGAACATAGAACATACAGTGCAGCAGAAGGCCATTCGGCTCATCAAGTCTGCACCGACCCACTTAAGCCCTCATTTCCCCCCTCTGTCCGTAACCCAATAACCCCTCATGACCTTTTTGGTCACTAAGGGCAATTTGTCATGGCCAATCCTCGTAACCTGCACGTCTTTGGACTGTGGGAGGAAACCGGAGCACCTGGAGGAAGCCCACGCAGACACGGGGAGAACGTGCAGACTCTTCACAGACAGTGACCCAAGCAGGGAATCGAACCTGGGACTCTGGGGCTGTGAAGCCACAGTGCTATCCACTTGTGCTACCGTGCTGCCCACACAAAGAATCATATGGACTCAAAATATTACTCTCTCCACAGATGGGGCTCAACCTGCTGAGGTTTTTAAGCATTTCCTGTTTTTAAAAATTCATTCATGTCATTGGCCGGGCCAGCATTTATTGCCCATCCCTAATTCCCCTGGAACTGAATGGCTTGCTAGGCCATTTCAGAGGGCAGTGCCATTTCAGAGGGCAGTGCCATTTCAGAGAGCAGTGCCATTTCAGAGGGCAGTTAAGAGTCAACCAGATCTGGACTCACATGTACATCAGACCAGGTAAAGGACATTAGTGAACCAGATGGGTTTTTACAACAATCAACAATGGTTTCATGATCTCATTAAACCTTAAATTCCAGATTTTTACTCAGTTCAAATTCCACAATCTGCCGCGTTGTGTCTTGTCTCTTGTCTTCAGAACATTACCTTGGCTATCTGGATTACTAACCCACCAACAATACCACTACACCAATTCCTTATGTGTGCTTCGTACTCTAAGCTCAGCCTAAGCAGAGAAACCAGCAAGAATTATTACCTTATTTTTCAAAGGCTTATTTAAAACTAGTTTTCACCAAGGTGGTTATTTTTACAGAAACTCCTCAACAAATAACCCTGCCCCATCACGAGGGAACCGGGTTGGGTTACCGAAATCAAGATACAGAAGAATTTATGAGACAGTTTAACTTTCACGTACACACAAATTTATTATAATTAGAAAGCAGCAAAGCACAAATCGGAACACAACATAAATTCCGATAGATGCTGCCGAGAACATTGAAGGTGGCAGGTGGGGAGAGAAGTTGATAAGCATACAGTATTCTTTGCTTTATTAATAAGGCCACAGAGTACAAGAGTAAGCAGGCCATGCTGAACTTATAAAAGAGATTTGTTTGACCTCAGCTGGAATATTTTCTTTGCGATTTTAGAGTATCCAATTATTTATTTTTCCCCAACTAAGGGGCAATTTAACGTGGCCAACCCACCTGCCCTGCACATCTTTTGGCTTGTGGGGGTGAAACTCACGCAGGCACGGGGAGAATGTGCAAACTCCACTCGGACAGTGACCCAGGGCCGGGATTGAACCTGAGACCTTGGCGCAATGGTGCAGCAGTGCTAACCACTGCGTCACCTTGCCGCCCCCTCAGCTGGAATATGTTGTGCAGTTCTGGGCTCCACACTATAGGAAAGATGATAACGCACTGGAGAGAGTGCCGAACAGGTTTACCGGAATGGTTTCTGGGATAAGCGGCACAGTGGTTAGCACGGTTGCCTCACAGTGTCAGGGACTCGGGTTCAATTCCAGCCTCGGGTGACTGTTTGTGTGGAGTTTGCACTTTCCCTGTGCCTGCATGGTTTTCCTCCAGATGCTCCGGTTTTCTCCAGTGCAATGATGTGCAGGTTAGGTTGATTGGCCATGCTAACTTGCTGCTTAGTGTCCAAAGACGCAGATGTTAAGTTAAGGTGTTACTGGAATAGGGTTGGTGCAGTCTCAATGGGCTGAATGGCCTCCTCCTGCAATGTAGGAATTCTATGATTTGATGAGAAACGTCAGTTTGGAGGATAGATTGTCGAAGTGGAACTTCTCCTTGGAGAGAAGGGGCGAAATTCTCCGACCCCCCAGCAGGGTCGGAGAATCGCCCGGGGCCGCCGAAAATTCACCCCCGCCATGGCAGAAATTCTCCACCACCTGGGAAATTGGCGGGGGCGGGAAACACCACCCGCCGATCGGCGAGCCCCCTGCGGCGACTCTCCGGCCCGCGATGGGCCGAAGTCCCGCCGCTGGGAGGCCTCTCCCGCCGCCAGTGTTGTGTGGGCACTCTTTTTCTTCCGCCGCCACCACGGCCTCCACCATGGCAGAGGCGGAAGAGAATCCCCCAGCGCGCATGCGCCGGTGGTGACGTCAGCAGCAGCTGACGCACCGGCACATGCGTGAACCGGCGAAGGCCTTTCGGCCAGCCCCGGCGCCGGGCGGCAGGCGTCAAAGGCCGCTGGTGCCGGTTTGGGCGCCAGTTGGTGTGGTGCCAACCACTCCGGCACAGGCCTAGCCCCTCAATGTGAGGGCTTGGCCCCTAAAGGTCCCACTATGCTGGGACCCCCCGCCCCGCCGGGTAGGGGAGAATCCTTCCCATGAAGGCTAAACAGAGATTTGATATAGATATTCAGGGGGCTAGACTGTCAATCAAGGGAGTCGGCTCACACTCGTAAAGGGAGCAAAAATGAGAGGGCACAGATTTAAGGTAATTTGCAAAAGAAGCAACACGTTGTGAGAAAAACCTTTTTCACATAGTGAGTGGTTCGGGTCTGGAATGCACTGGCTGAAAGTGTGGTGGAGACAGTTTCAATCAAGAGGGGAATTAGGTGATTATTTAAGTAGAAACAATGTGCAGGGGTAATGGGGAAAAGGCAAGGGAATGGCACTGAGTTATGATTCCCGCTTGAAGAACCGATGCAGATACGATGGGCCAAATGGCTTCCTTCTGCCCCATAATGGCTGTGACTCTGTGAAGAAAGGATAGCTAGTTCTTATTTTGATAAGGGAATCCAAACTTTAGATTTATTTGTTGCAGATACAAGCGGCGGAATTCTCTGCTCCTGAGACTAAGGGTGCGATTCTCCGGACTCCCGACGGTGCGGAGAATAGCGGGGGTCGTAAATTTTTACGGCGACGCTGTTCCGACGCCCTCCCGCTATTCTCCGAACCCCGCAAAATCTCGGAGTCGCCATTCCCGACAAATGCCTCCTTCACGCCCCCGACACGACCAGATTCGCCACTAATAGCCCCCCCCGCTATTCACCGGCCCGGAAGGGCCGAAGTCCCAACATCATCGCGCCCTGTTTGCACGGCGTGAAACACACCTGCTATTTAAGTTCGTCAACCAGTCGTGCTGGCTGACGACAGCTTGGAGGAGGTGAGCGCACCGCTCAGCGCACCGCTCGAGTCTGGCCACAACGGAGAAGGCATCCCTGAGAACGGGAGGGGGGGTCCAGAGCGGGGGCAGTGGGGGAGACGGAGGGGGCAGTGGGGGAGACGGGGGGGGCAGTGGGGGAGACGGAGGGGCAGTGGGGGAGACGGAGGGGGCAGTGGGGGAGTGGGGGAGACGGAGGGGGGAGTGGGGGAGACGGGGGGGGGGAGTGGGAGTGGGGGGGGGTTAGGTAGAGAGTGAGCGAGTGAGCCGTCCAACCCCGTAACAAAATGTCTGCCACCATGCCATGGTGTGCCGGTAACAAGGACAAGACCGCTGTTTGCCCTGTGGCTTCCGGACACAGGCCACTGCTGCACCCGTGAGGAGGACATAGTTTACTGGCCGTTGGATGCAGAAAGTGACCAGGGGTTAGGCTGCCCGCGTGTCAGCAGCGCGACCAGGCCACCGGGACACACAGGTATCCCGTGGCAGGCAGCTGCTGAGGTGTCGACTAACCTACATCTAACATGTCCCGTTTCTCTGCCCCCACCACCCTTCTGTAGGTTAGCACGATGCATGGGAACAGAACGGCTATGTTCTGCGCAGTGGTTGGGGCCGCTGTACTGCATTTGGCGATGCAGCAGCATCCACACCCACAACCCGCAGTGGCTGCAGGGCCAGCTGCAGCAGCAGACGGAAGGGCCGAGGAGTTGCCAGTCGTCGAGCAGCATGGGGAGGAGAAGGAGGAGGAGGAAGAGGAAGAGGAGAGAGTGAGGGTGCAGCCACGGCGCCAGAGGCGATGACCAAAGCCGAGGGTGTACCGTCTCCGGGTCTCTTTCCTAACAATGACGGACATCACCTGCAGGAGGAGACTCCGGCTGCGTAGGCGGACCGTGATACATATCTGTCACCTCGTGGCGCACCTCGCCCCACGTGGAACGGGGGGAGGACACGCGATCCCGGTTGCCATCAAGGTGACGGTCGCTCTTAACTTCTATGCTACCGGCTCCTTCCAGTCTCCGAGCGGGGACGTCTACGGGATCTCCCAGTCATCGGTCCACAGGTGTATCCGGGATGTGACCGACGCCCTCTATGCCATCGCGGACCGCTACATCACCTTTCCCGAGGACCAAGCAAGTCAAGACTCACAAGCTCGTGGATTTGCCAGCGTGGCTGGGATACCGAGGGTGCAGGGGGCAATCGATTGTGTTCACGTCCCCATGCGCCCGCCTGCAGGGGACAGGGATGTGTTCACAAACAGAAGGGGGACATACTCCATGAATATCCAGGTGGTATGCGACCCCCACATGAGGATCATGAACGTCTCTGCAAGGTTCCCAGGGAGTGTGCATGACTCTTACATACTGGCGCAGTCGTTCATCCCTGCGATGTTTGAGGGACGTCCCCCCCGGCTGAGGGGCTGGTTGCTAGGCGACAGGGGTTATCCGCTGAGGTCTTGGCTAATGATGCCTATACGGAGTCCTCAGACCAATGCGGAAACACGATACAATGAGGCCCATGCAGCAACCAGGGGTGTGGTGGAGCGCTGCCTTGGCCTCCTGAAGATGAGATTCAGGTGCCTGGACCGCTCCGGAGGGGCCCTGCAGTACCAGGCCGAAAGGGTCGCTCGCATTGTAGTGGTCTGCTGTGCGCTGCACAACATCGCGATGCAGAGGGGAGATGACCTGCTGCAGGAGGCGGAGGGAGAAGCCAGTGGCAGTGGTGCCAGCACAGAGGAGGAGGAGGAGGAGGAGGAGGAGGAGGAGAGGGAGGAGGAGGAGGCTGGTGGAGTGGCGGGCGCAGCACGCAGACACGACCCAGGTGCTGGTGATGTCCAGGAGGCGGCACGACAGACCCGGCGAGGACGGCGGGCACGCGACGCCTTGGTGGCAGCACGGTTCACGCATCGCATGTGACGTCCCCGCTGAACACCAAACCACCACCTGCATCGCTAGTCGTGCAGAGGGTCAACACATAATTGCCACCACCACAGCTCCCCCCCCCCACTCCCTCTCAGTGTACAGTGCTCCACTTCGACATCACCCTTACCACTGGGTCCAGACGGTATGGCACAACATTGATGGCTGTGTCAGCGGGTGTGATCAGTGCCATGTGGAATGATGACAGCCCGCTCTGCGAAGAGCTGTGAGCTCAGAATCATTAGAGAGAGTCTGACCCATGGCAATAGCTGAACCATCCACCTTGATGGCAGCTGAGATCGTCACTGACACTCCATCACGTGCCCGCGTGGGCTAGCTGTGGGAGGGGTTGGGAGGGGGGGGGGGGGGGGGGGGCAGGGACTGCACACCCGGCACCGAAGTTTCACCACACGTCAACCCCAGCGACACTCGGTCACCATCACAAATCCTGTGGCTGTGGAACAATCACACGGTATTACAAGTAAGGTGGAACAGTGCGTTTAATGTTAACAATTATTTACAGGTGCCCTAGCCCCTACAACTAAACTGTGCCCTTCACCCGTGCCAACTTACTCAGTGTCTATCTTAGTTGCCTTACGGGCCCTACCACTACGTCTAAGTGACTCCCCAGATGATACAGCAGGAGTGGAGGAGGATTGCTGCGAATCGCCCCCCTCGACTCGTTTCTCCTTGGCCAAGCGTTCCTGGGGCGGCCCGGCCTTGATGGGCCAGGCTGCTCTGCGGGCGTCTCGGGTGACATTGTGCCACCCTGCTCTGCCTGCTGCCCACCCGATGCACCAGGGATGGGACGGGGGGAGGCCGAGAATTCCGGGACGTCCCGTGATGGACTTAATGGGACAGGCCCCGAAACCTCCTCCTCCCTCGGAGAGCCCGGTGGCCCCCGGGCCTCACTTTGGGACAGAGGTGCGAGCGGGGAGGTGCCCCGTCGCACCACTGACACCTGGCGCTGCCAGTCCTGGAGGCCTGTAACGGTATCCACCAGGATCCGAAGGTTTGCAGAGACGGAGTCCAGGGAGTTAGACATTCCCGCCAGGGAATGTGCGATCTCAACCTGTGAGTGCACGACGCCATCCAGCACATGTGTCAGGCGGTTGATGCTCTCGGCGACTGACTGCTGCGACTGGCCAATGACCTGGTGAGACTGGGCCAAGGCCTGCAGGGCGCCGGCAATGTCGTTTTGCCTCTGGCACATTGCTGCCTGTGAGAGGGCAACCCTGTCCAGGGCCGAGGATGATGCGTGCATATGAACCCCAATGCCTTGCATCACCTGACCCATTGCCTCCACTGCGGATGCCACCCGTGCGGTGTCGGACTGGGTCTCTGCCATGAGCGGCACCACTCCCTGCTCGTGGACGCAGTTCGACTCCTCTAACAGCGTCTGCAGAGTCTGGAGGGAAGCCCTCATCCCGTCGTTGTTTCCCTGGGTTTCTTGAGGCATCGGCTGTGCGGGTGGGTTGAGAAGCTCCAGGTACTCCGAAAACGTCTGGGAGCCAGCTGCATCCTGGGCCTGGTCTGGCCTCCGCGAGTCCGGGCCCTCGGTTGCTCCGACCTCCACCTGCTGTACCTGCTCAGCTGTGATGTGCAAACCAGACTGTGACCCAGGAGACTCATCACTAAATAGGCCCGCCGGGGTGAGTGTCTCTGGGATGATGGATGTTGTGGGAGATAGCAGTGCCGCAAGCCCGATGTTTTCGCAATTTAGCCCCTCCTCAATGGTGTGGGGCCGCTCAGAGTCCGGAGGGTTATCCCTGGCCATTTCCGGGGGTTGTGTTCTCGCCATCCTCTGGGCGTCCTGATCCGCAGATTGGGTTGGGGAGGATGGGGCTCCCCGCTGATCGGGCACCCTCTATCGTGCGGCCCCGGGTGAGGTGGCGGCAGATGCCTGTGTCCGTCTGCAGCCAGACGGCCCTGGTCGTTCGGCATCACGTCCTAGGGAAGAGAATGAGACGGGTTATTTCGATTTGCTCGGCCGGCCGCTGTACGGTCCCAGTGGGCAGGGTGTGTGAAGGGACAGAGGATGGGGGAGGTGTCCAAGTGGGCAGGGTGTGTGAAGGGACAGAGGATGGGGGAGGTATCCCAGTGGACAGGGTGTGTGAAGGGACAGAGGATGGGGGAGGTGTCCAAGTGGGCAGGGTGTGTGAAGGGACAGAGGATGGGGGAGGGGTGGGTGTTTGTCAAGGAGGGTTGTCTAACTTGCTGCAGATCCGCCAACCTCGCATAGCGCGACATCCCGGGTGGCAGACCCCCCAACAAGGTCCAGTGCCCTCTGCTCAAAGGTGGTGAGGGGGTGCAGGTTGGGCGAACCCCCTCCAGTCTTGTGCCGCTCACGGTTGTTGTGAGCGGACTTGGCCTGTTGGGGGAGGGTACATAGGTAGATCATTACAATACGGCAGGTATCAGCAGTCCGTTCAGATACTGGCACAGTTTGGGGGTCAAGTTGTCATAAGACGATTGCATCTCTCCACGGGGCCAGAGCGCTGGGTCTGTGACAACTTTGTGAACCATCCTCAAATAACTCTGGCCCAATCCCCCTCCACCCCCCGTGCCAGGGGGGGGAGGTGGGTGATTAGGTAAAGGGGGGGGGGAGGGATGGTTGTGACCAGGAGGCACCTTCTTGGCACTTACCCTGGCAGCCCTGGTGAGGTCGTGTAGCTTTTTCCGGCACTGCTCTGCAGAGCGAGGGTTCTGCCCCACAGCACTGACGGCAGCGGCCACCTCACGCCAGGCCTGGCATACCGCGCTGGCAGGTTGGCGATGCCCTCTCCGCGGGCGGAGGATACCCCTCCTCTGCTCGACAGCATCGAGCAGAGTCTCGACATCGGCCTCCACAAAACGAGGTGCAGCTCTCCTGGACTCCGACATCATGGCCGACAGATTCTGTGCTCGCCTGCGCCTTTTTACGGCGTCGGGCGGCGTCACGTGGGCATGATCGTTTCGTCGCCGCGTTCCGTCGTCATCGCGCACGTGATTGACGCGGCCGCGTTACTAGCCCATTTCCCGGAAGTGAATACGTCGGGAAATGGACCCTTCCCGACCGTCGTAAAACGCCCCCGTTTTTTACGACAGTTTCGCGATTTTTCGCGGGTGCGGAGAATCGCGCCCTAAGTGTTGACAGGATTCGTGGACTTCTATGAGTGCAAAACTGGGGCCGCAGCTGGACGATTCAGCAAACATTGAGGGTCAACGCGACTTGGAACACAATCGATTCCAATGGGAAGCTGTGCAGGATTCGCCAGATTCACGATTGACACTGAGTAGGCTGACGAGCTGCTGCCGCGTATACACACTTCACTCTGCACACACACCATCCCAGCCAACAAGATGGCAGTGAGGAGAGTGGCACAAAGATTCACAGATGCTATGTTTGAGGCGTTGCAAAATGCCACGGACGAGAGCCACCAACCCGAGGCTCAAGACACCCTGGCGCTCAAGTCCGCTGATGACACTGACTTCCCGTCACACCTGTCTCCAACACCGTCCACCATCCCAGGGACACTCACCTTGGTTGGGCACATCAGTTAAGAGGCTCCTGGGACATTACCTGGTGTGCATCACACAGTTGATCTGGTACAGCAGGTGGAGGTAGGAACACCCGAGGGGGCGGATGGTTGGAGGGCGGGCCGCCCACAGGGACTAGCTGCCATCCAGACAGATTTTAGGCTTCTGAAACGGACAGTTCCATCAATTGTGGAGATTCAGTCGCAGAGCCAGGGACTACATGAGGGGTTGTCAGTGGACATGCAGCACCTGAAGGCGCAGGTGAAGGAATCCAACCGCATGCAGGAGTAGGAGGTGGTACCCATCTGCAGTGAAGGCCTTGGGGGCATGGGTTTTGGCTGTGGATCAGTATATCCAAGGCCAAGGGCTTTCTATGCAGTTGCTGGCCCATGCCCAGGAGAGGGTTGTCGCCTGACAGGCAACCATGTGCGAAAGTCACCTGGAAATCACAGTGGCACTTTTGAGCGTTGCCTAGTAATAGCAGGCCATGCTGGGAACATCGGCGGCATTGCCCAGGCGCTGGCTGACGTGGCCCAGTCCCAAAGGGAGATGGCACAGTCACTGGCTGATGTGACACAAATCCAGAAGGCGGGTGGCACAGTCAATGAGTGATGTGGCACAGTCAAAGACAGAGATGGTCCACTCGCTGTGCTCCAAAGCTGTCAGCATGCAGACCCTGGCGAGACCAGAGCAGGTCTCCAGGACTGGCAGCGCAAAGATGCGGAGGAGCCTCAGGGGATAGCTTACCTCACACCTCCATTCCATGGAGTAGGTCGGGGGCCATTGGGCACTCGAGGGTGGAAGAGATATTGGGGCCCATGCCAGCGACTCCCGCAAGGGAGGTGCTGGAACACGGCAGCACGTCGGACTCCCTCCTTCCTGTCTGGCGCACCTGGTGGGTAGCGAGCAGAACAGGGTGGCACCATGATTTGGGGACCTGGGTTCAAATCCCACCATGGCAGATGACGGAATTTAAACTCAATAAAATATCTGTAATTATAAAAAGTCTAATGATGACCATGAAACCATTGTCAATTGCCATAAAAACCTATCTGGTCCACTAATGTCTTTTCGGGAAGGAAATCTGCTGTCCTTGCCTGGCCTGGCCTATCTGTAGCTCTAGACCCACAGCAATGTGGTTGATTCTTAACTGACCCCTCAAGGGTAATTAGGGATGGGTAATAAATTCTGGCACAGTCTGCGATACCCATGAACAAATTTTAAAAATAAAGAAGAAAAGCTACTGAACACAAAAGCGCAGCACCCCAGTGATAATTTTTAGAATTTGAAGAATCGAAACGTTTGTTAACAGGGAAAAAAAATAAACTTCAACACACAAGATAAAAGGTACATAGTTTGAAAAATCTTATAAATAATCCGCAAAATGCTTTATCAAAGGTACACAATGAAACTATCAGCCTTTATATATTCTGAACCATTAGAATAGGAAATATTAGCCAATGAGAAATTCACTTAAAACAGGGGTACAAACCACGATTTCCCAGAACTAATCTATGCTGGTGTGTTTCTTTTCAAAGGGAGGTCCAAAACACCCTGGGTGGGATTCTCCGTTGCCTGACGCCGATATATCGTATCAATGGTCGAGCCAAAAATGCCTTTTGATGGCGGATTCGGGGGCGGCGCCTGTTTTGGATGCTCCGCCGTATCCAAAACGGCATCAGCGGGGAGAATGGCACCTGAAGGCCCTACCTGATGCTCCGCCCCAAATGGGCCGACTGCCCGACGGCATGGATCACTTGTGCTCTGAGTTTTCGTCAACCTCCCTGTGTCCAGCGCCGCCACAGTCGGGGGGTGGGGGGGCGGGGGGGGGAGCCATGCCACTGGCTGGGGGGCATCAGCGGGGGCTGGGGGGACTGATGGGGGGTGGTCCAGTGGTGTTGAGGGGGGTTCCAGGGGGCGCACTATCTGGCAGGTCAGGTCAGTGGGCGGCCGGCGCCATGTTGTACGTCGCGACCGCTGCTGGTCGTCGTTGTGCACATGCGCAGCCAGGGACCCGGCCATTCTTAGGCGGTTTTTGGTGCGGGAGGCAGGTGCTGATGCTAACCCCTCACTGGTCCCTGAATTGGTGAGGATTGAGAGCCTATTTAGGCATTGTAAAACGCCACAGTTCCCATGGAGGCATCGGCACTTAGCCGCAAAATCGGAGAATCCAGCCCCTTGTTTCTTAGGACATATAGTCCCCTGGCTAAAACTGAGTCATGTTTTAGCAATTAAAAGTCTTGCAACGCATTTCAGCACACACCAAAATACAGGTCTGACTTTTTGTGCAGCTTCCACCTACTACAAATTCCTCCAGCTGAAAGCCCATTGTCATAAATATTCTTTTCACCCCTTTCATCTCGGTTCTCCATTGCCTTCAAATATATCTGCAAAGCTCACGTTCTCAACTATGTAAACTTTTCATCATCCACTTTTACCTTTATTTTGGGTCAGTAAAGTTTAAAATGCCTGCCCATGATTTCTCATGACTCTCATGTAAATTGCAAATGCTTTTTTGCCACATTTAACACTCCTTAAAAATGCAACATCTCGTCAATTTAAACTCTTGACCCCAAATGCAAATGTCAAGTCTCCTCTGTTTCGTTTGAAGTTAAAACTCACCACAAGGCATCATTACAAAAAAGAGGCTGGATTTTCCATCTCAGGGACTAAGGGCGGGATTCTCCACTTACCAACGCCAAAATAGCATTTGGCGAATCCCTTTTGACACTGAAATTGGGGCGGTTTTTCAGATGCTCCCCCCTCCAAAATGGCGTCTCGCTGAGTACGCCGCACACCGTTGGGATGGCCTCAGGACATCACCTGAAGGCCCTCCCCCGATGCTCCACCCTCGATGGGCCGATTTCCTGATGGCGTGGATCACTTGTGGTCTGAGGCTTCGTCAACCTCGTGTGGCATCTGCGGACTGTGTCCAGCACCGCCAGTCAGTGGAGGGGAGCCGTTCGCTGATCGGGGGAGCTTCGGCGGGGGCTGGGGGCACTGCTGTGGGGTGGTCCAGATGTGGCAAATGGGAGTTATAGGGGCACTATCTTGCAGGCCGGGTCCGTGCGCGGCCGGCGCTATGTTGTTTGGCGCGACCGCTGCAGGTTGCCGCCATGCACATACGCTGCAACGGACCTGGCAATTCTCCGTCCGTATATACGGGTAAAGCCGGGCTTTACGTGGCACGGCTGCTTGCCTCCCACCGGGCGGAGCATTAGTGCGGGGGCATCGCCGACTTTTTGGTCTTAAGACTAGACACATGCTCCTAGAGTCCAGCCCTATCTGCTGGTGCTGTGACTAAATCGGTGGAATTGCTGCTGGTCCCAAGTAATTCAGGATCTGTTAATGGGCTAGCACTGGCGCCATGTGGAATTACAGAAATTCCAATAAACAACATTGTCTGATTTGCCGGGGACGTATTGGCACTCAAGAGGCTCACAAACTGAAGCTTCTTATTAGACTCCATTCCACACACAAACTCATTCCAGCCAACAAGATGGTAGCATGGAGAGCAGCACCACGATTCGCAGATGCAGAGCTCAAGGCCCTGCTGGACGCCATGGAGGAGAGGCGGGGCACCCTATTCCCCGGGGTTAGAAGGAGGCTGCCAACCACCGCTGTAGATCGGGTCTGGGCGCACGTGGAAGAGACTGTGAGGCCCACTGCCAGGATAGTGCAGGAACCATCAAATCAGAGAATTTGCAATGCAGAAGGAGGCCATTTGGCTCATCGGGTCTCCGACAGCATGTCACTCCTCAGTTGCGCGATGTTCTGGAGGATGCAGCAGTGACCATGATGTGGGAGACTCTCCGAGAGCAATACTGGAGGGCCCTGCCAGACGGTTCTGGCACCTGAACTGCATTTTCAGGACACCAAAACACAGCTCGATCACATCCCTGGTCACGGCTTGGGTGTCAGTGTAATGGGTCTCCGTGTCAGTCTGTGGCCTCTGGGTAGGCATCATCAGCCACGACTGCAGTGGATAACCCCTGTCACCCAGGAGCCAACCCCTCAACCAGGGCGCGTCTCAAAGGTGTCGGGAACTGTCAAGTGTGCCAGGATGAAGGCGTTGTACATGCTGCCTGGGTATCGGGCAAAGGCGTGCATGATGTGCACCTCGTGGTCACACACCAGCTGCACATTCCTGGAGTGAAATCCTGTTTGGCTTATGAAGGGCACCCTCTCATGCACTGCTGTTTGTAAGGGGGCATGCATCCTGTCGATCACCCCCTGCACCTGGGACATTTTGACAATGGTGGGGAACCCCACCGCCCAGGCATCCTGGTGGGCTCTGTCCATATTCAGCTTGATGTATTGTGCCAACCGGGATTATAAGGCCTCCGTGTCAGATCGGATTCACTTGTGCACCGAGGTCTGCGAGATCTCAGGCAGGTTCCCACTCGCCGCCTGGAAAGACCCCGTGTCGCAGAGATTCAGGGCAACCGTCATCTTGACGGCCACAAGGAATGGGTGTCTCCCCCATATCCCCACAGTTCCAGATGCACTATGATCCAGCAGATATGCCATACGGTCCCCCTGCTTAGCCCAAGTCTTCGACAACCAGCAGGTCTTCGAATGACAGGCAGTGCCGGTACACCTGAACCCTAATGTGGTGCCTCCTTCCCACCTGCTCCTCGGCCTGTTCAGCGGCCGGCTCTCCATTGTCACCGGCCAGCTCTACTTCAGGGCTCTCCAAATGCAGCTCCTGCTCGTACAGCCTCAGTGCAACCCCGCGGCTGCGGCGGCTAGTTGATGGCAACCATTCCTTGTTTGATTCCAAAATCTATTGTCTGCAGAGGGTGAAAGGCAGTCATTCATAGAATTTACAGTGCAGAATGTTAGCATGGTGAATTCCCCCCGTGCCCAACCAGGTCCAATGGGCTGCACGGTGGCCCGGCCTGCACTGCAGCCCCTGACCCCGCATGTCCCCCTCCTCCCCCATTCCTACACCCATCCCCAGCCATTCTCTCTGGCACTCTGCCCTCAGCACCGCACCCCTGGCCCTGTCGGTGGCTGCTTCTGCAGGTGCCTCTGGCCCCAGTACTCATCTCTGCCGGCAGGGGTATCGGTGGCTGGCGCTACCTATGCCAGCGGTGCGCTCTGCAGCCCCCGTTTGGTACCCATTGGGCCATGTGGTGCCCTGCCAGCAGTGGCGTCCGGGGGAGGGGAGTATTGGTGGGGTGTAGGTGGGGTGGAGGGATGGGTTGGGGAAGGGGGTGCGGACTGCTGGGGTGGATGTAGGGTGGAGGAAGGAGTTGGGGTGGGGGGCTGCTGGGTATAGGGACCCATACAGCCAGTGTCGCTCCGCGCATCTATGGACCATGGTGGGCGGTCAGTGGGATGTGCAGCAAGGTGACTGCCTTGTAGGCCGCTGCAATGGCAGTTCGTGCCTGGACACGCCGGTCCCGTGGGTCACCTCGGTGCCATGGCCCATCCCCTGCTGCCCCAAGCCCTGGCAGATGCCCCCCGCCCCCCACAGCCAACCAGGGCAGCAGCAGGACTGGCAGCCCTCAGTCGCACCTCTGGGAACATGTCCTACTTCCGCTCTTTCCCACAGCAGCCACTGTGCCTGTTTTCCAATTTTTAAAACGACAAGTGAAGTTCGCAATCTGTAATTCCTCCAGGCGGATGCAGAGTATCGTATGAGCCCTGGAGAATACTGGGGCAATTCTGTTCATGATAGGTGAATGGTGTTTACTGTACGCAGGGCATAGAATGCATTCACGCTGCTGTCAAGGCACCAGAGCCATGGCATTCCGTCGGGTGTCCAGCACCAGCCTCGAGGTTTGGTTGAAGGGCGATTCTCTAACCAATCCCGTTTCCCTATTCCGACGTCGGCCAATGGAGAATTCCACCCAGGACCTTCAATCATTCATCCCTTAGACTCTACAGACAATCTAACTTCAACAACCTCGCCTTTGAGCAACGCTAAACACATGCAGACACAGCCAATGCAATTATCTACACAGAGCATACACATAAACACAAAAATATAAAAAATTATACATAACAGCACACTGATGATTTATTTCTTTGGATTTGCTTCCCATTGTCTTATTCTATGTTCAGTTGCTACACAATTTCTGTTTGGAAACAGTGATTTGACCGAAATTCTGCTGTAGGCATGGTGGACCAATCAGAAATCACCTGCTGAAATTGGCCACTTTTATTTCCAGTCTTACATTCAGGCCATTTTCAATTGACCTGTCCCAGCCTCAATAGCAATTTTGTGGGAGGAAGACCCAGTTTTCCACTCCCCTTTGTATGAGGAAATGCTCACTGGCATCACCCTTTAATGACCTGGCTCAAATTATAAGGTTCTGTCCCCTAATTCCTGACTCTTCCCCCCACCCCACCCCCCCATCCCCCTGCCCCACCTCCACTCCCGCCAGAGGAAATAAGTGCCCTCTGTCGACCCTGTTGAATCCCTTAATTGTCTTTGACTCATCAATTAGATCACCCCTCACCCCTGCCACATATAAGATCCGGAGGGAACTTGACAGGGTGGATGCTGGAAGGAAGTTTCCCCTCGTCAGAGGGACTAAAACTAGGGGATACAGTTTAAAAATAAGACAGCTTCCATTTAAGAAGAAATTATTTCGCCAACAATTCCGACCTTTGGTGACTGTGTGGAGTTTGTATGTTTTCCCTGCATCTGCATGGGTTTCCTCTGGGTATTCCGGTTTCCTCCCATAGTTCAAAGATTTGCAGGTGATGTGGCGTGTCCATTCTAAAATAGCCATAAAAGTTGGGTGGGGTTACGGGTATACAGGAATAGGGTGGAGGAGGGGGCCGAGGTAGGGTGCTCTTTCAGAGGGTCGATGTAGACTCATTGGGGCAAATGGCCTCTTGCATTGTAGGGGTTCTATGATTCTATGATTATTTATAAGAGGGCTGTAAATCTTTAGAACCCCCTTCTCCAGTGAACGACAGAGGCTGAGACATTGAATATTTCTCTGGCAGACAATAAGGAAGTCAAAGGCTTGCAGGGCCTACTCCTGCTCCTAGTTTGTACGTTTCTATGGAAACAGAATGTGGAGTTGAGACCACAATTGGATCAGAATGGCAGAGCAGGTTTGAGGGGCTGGGGGAGGCCTACCTCAGCTCCTAATCCATTTGTTTGTGTGCTGCTTACTGGAGCGAATGCAAGCCCAGACTGTGTCAGCTGCCGGAATAATTCAACACTTTTTTGCCCTGCTATGATTTTAGTGAAGTTGAAATGCGCCCACTGACTTTTCCGCTTAACCCGCCGCGTGTTTCACAGTGGTGGAGGCAGTCTGCCATTGCCCATCGCCCCGCCATCCCCGTCGAACGCACCCTTCATCACCAGGAAACCTACGGCAGGGGGAGGTGCTGCCAACCAGACTGGAGGATCCCGCCGGCCTGAACAATATCCCCTTCCTGAGGGGCAGTGTTCCAAATTGAACACAGTACTTCAGACAGGGTCCAACCTGAGCTCTGTAAAACTGTAATCAAATCCCTAACCCCGTGTAGTCCTGCCGGCCTAGCGAGAAGGGCCAAAATGACTTCAAGTTTTTTATTTAATCTTTTCATTTGTGCCTTGAGTGATTTCTGCACAGGATACCAGCCTTCATGATTTGAAGTTCCCAATGTCTGGATAAAATAATCTGATTGATATTTCCCAGCTCCACAGTGCAGGACTTCACACTAATCCAAGGTGGACTCGAGAAGCAGAGGGATATGAGTTCAGTAATGATGTAACCTGATTAACCCAATGGGCAAGGGTTAATAGTTTGAGACGTGAGCGCTTATTCTCAGGGCCAATGTGACCTCAGAGTTCTTGATGCATTCTTTTCACATCTTATCTAATCAATAGAGGAGTTCTCACATGGTGACTGATCTTGATCAAGATAGCCAGAAGGTTTATTCAATGCACAACAATATATCACCAAACTAGAGATTGAGCCAAATATATTTCTCCAAAATATATAAAGCCCGTGGCACAGGGTGAGCAGATAATGCTGAGACCACGTAGGCAGTCCAGGGCAACAATGAAACTCCACGCTCTCCTTCTGCTACTCAGCATGTTTGCTTCCACCACAGCAGGTAGGCAAAACTGCACAGTCCCACACCTTATCTGATATCAGCAACTGAGGGAACAGTGTAGAGGGAGCATTACTCTGTATCAAACCCCGCGCTGTAACTGTCTTGCGAGTGTTTGGGACAGTGTAGCGGGAGTTTTACTCTGTATCTGACCCAGTGCTGTACCTGCCCTGGGAATGCCCTGGGGCAGCGCGGTAGCATGGTGGTTAGCATAAATGCTTCACAGCTCCAGGGTCCCAGGTTCGATTCCCGGCTGGGTCACTGTCTGTGCGGAGTCTGCACGTCCTCCCCGTATGTGCGTGGGTTTTCTCCGGGTGCTCCGGTTTCCTCCCACAGTCCAAAGATGTGCGGGTTAGGTGGATTGGCTATGCTAAATTGCCCGTAGTGTCCTAAAAAGTAAGGTTAAGGGGGGGTGTTCTTGGGTTACGGGTATAGGGTGGATACGTGGGTTTGAGTAGGGTGATCATTGCTCGGCACAACATCGAGGGCCGAAGGGCCTGTTCTGTGCTGTGCTGTACTGTTCTATGTTCTATGTTCTATGTTCTATGTTTGATGAGTACAGTATAGAGGGAGCTTTAGTCTGTATCTAACCCCACGCTGTACCTGTTCTGAGAGAGTTTGATGGGGACAGTGTAGAGGGAGTATTATTCTGTATCTAACCCTGTACTTTACCTGCCCTGGGAGTATTTGATGGGGACAGTGTAGAGGGAGCTTTAGTCTGCATCTAACTCCACACTGTACCTGTTCTGAGAGAGTTTGATGGGGACAGTGTAGAGGGAGTATTATTTTGTATCTAACTCTGTACTTTATCTGCCCTGGGAGTGTTTAATGGGGACAATGTAGAGGGAGCTTTATTCTACATTTAACCTCATGCTGCACGTGTTCTGCATATGAAGGGGTCAGAGTTGAGGCATCTTTACCCTGTATCTAACCCCGTGCTGTCCCTGTCCTGAGAGAGTTTGATGGGATTGATGTAGACAAAGGTGTACTCTGCATTTAACCCTGTGCCGTTCCTATTCTGGGAGTGTTTGATGGGGACAGTGTCGGGAACTTTACTTTGGATCTCACCCCGCACTGTACTTGTCCAGAGAGAGTTTTAAGTGGACAGTGTAAAGAGGGTATTACTCTGTACCTAATCCTGTGTTGTGCCTTCCCTGGGAGTACTTGATGCAGACAGTGTAGAGGGAGCTTTACTCGGCATCTAACCGCGTGCTGTACCTGTCCAGGGGGTGTTTAATTCGGATAGTGTAGAGAAGCCTTACTCTGTATCGAACCCCACGTTGTCCATATTCTGGGAGAGTCTGGTGGGGACAGTTTAGAGGGAGCTTTACTTTGTATCTAACCCCATGTTATACCTGTCCTGGCCGAGTTTGATGGGGACAATGCAGAGGTAGCTTTACTCTGTATTGATCAGGAGTTCAAGCCTCTGGTGTTGGCTCAAAATGTACAGCTTTCTGACTCGATCATGTGAGTGCTACCCAGTGAGATATGGTTGAGACCTCTTAATGATTCCACCAAGCAGAAAGACTTAAATCTCCTGTCATTGAAGTCAGTGAGCTTAGCACTTATTTGAATCAGAATGAAACAAATCAAGGCTCACATTAAAGTGTGATTTTTTTGAATGAGCTACACTCTGATCTCTAAGGTGTGTCGACACTCACCTGATTTTAACCTCACTCCCCAGGCGAGAATGGCATTGTTTTGAGTGGGAGTGTTCATTGATGTCCACGGAGCATCAAGCCATTGGCGGTTAACAATTGGCAGAATTATAAAATGGATGGCTTACTCTCAACAACAACTATCCTTCTGGGCAAGTTAAAATTGGAACCAGGGTTCCAATCAATGCAATGACAGGGAACTCGGTGTCTTTTTGCATGAATCATAGAAAGTTAGTATGCAGGTTATTATTATTTATTATTTATTAATAAAGTTATTATTATTAGGTGCAGCAGATAATAAAGAAGACAAATGGAATTTAGGCACTCATTGCTAATGGAATGGAGCAGTGATGGGCAATCTAGGCTGGGGAGGACGGGGTGAGGGTGGGGTCTGAAGGGCACACGTGTGCCTCCTTCATTTCAGTGGGACCCAAGATTGCAATCGGCCTTGCTCACTGAGCATAACGACATGGGTGAGGTTTAATACAAGTCAAATATTCGTAACAAATTTTTTTGTAAGGCCACCAAGGAGTCCACGCCAAGTAGTTCAAAGAAACGTAGTGTATTTACAATCACTATTCTATAAATCATACAGGAGATCCCAATTGGGCGTGCCTTGCCGGTGCCAAGCTGACTAGCTTTATACACCATAAAACATTGTTTAGAGGTCCCCGTCCCCTAACGGGAGAGCTCGTATTCTGCAACCCCATAAGATCCTTGCGGGTTAAGACAGAGTTATAGAAAATGCCTAATCACCATATATTAATAGAACCGTCATCAACTTCAAATGGTAAGAACAAAAGAAATATTTACACTTTGAACACAGAGGCTCTCACAGTCAATGTTGTGTGTGATCAACATGTACCTCACTTCACTTACCCTTTTATGTGTCAATGGGCAACAGTCAACACAATGACTCCAGGGCCACACTCAGTACCCAGATGGGCCGTATGTGGCCCCTGGTCCGTAGATTAGAGTATAAAAGTGGGAAGTGCTGTTGCAACTTTATCGGATGTTGGTGAGACTGCACCTGGAGTACTGTGCACAGCGTAGGTCCCCTTATTTGAGGAAGGACTTAAATGCAATAGAGGCGATCCAGAGAAGGTTCATTAGATTAACTCCAGAGATGAAAGACTTGCCATTCGCCTCCACCCACTCTGCCTCCTTTTTTATTAACCCCAAAGTTGCCCCCCTCTTTCCACGCCCCCCCCCCCCCCTTCCTCCTGCTGGCTCCAGACAAACCCACCCACTGACCCTCTTAGGTTTTCCAACCGAAGGAATCCACGAGGTCGCTCACCAATAACTTCCGGTTTCGGCGCCTCCGTGTCCCTCTATTCCAACGGGATTTGTCTCCGGGCTACCAGAGAGGCAAAGGCCAAAATCTCGGCCTCCTTCGTACCCTGGACTCCCGAGTCTTCCGACATTCCAAAAATCGCCACTTCTGGTCTCGGGACTACCTTCCCCCTCACCACCTCAGACATCACATCAGCGAAACACTGCCAAAATCCGTCCAGCTGCGGACAGGCCCAAAATATATGGACATGGTTCGCTGACCCACCTCCCAATCATTGCCACACCTATCCTCCAACCCCTCAAAAAACCTGCTTATTCTGGCCACTGTCATATGCATCCTGTAGACTATTTTAAATTGACTGAGGCTAAGCCTAGCTCATGAAGAGGATGCATTCACCCTCCTCAGAGCCTCCTCCAATAACACAGACTCCAACAACCTCCCCAGCTCTTCTTGAAATCATTTAATGACCCAGATTCCACCGCACTCGGGCAGCAAGTTCCACAAATTCACCACCCTCGACGAGAGGTAGTTCCTATTCCTCTCAGTTCTAAATCTACCGTCTCTCAATCTACGTATCTCGTTCTAGATTGTCCTACAAGGAGAAGCATTTGATCTACGTTTACCTTATCAATCCCTCTTAGTATCTTATATGCCTTCATCAGATCCCCTCTCATCCTTCTAAACTTCAGGGAGTATAAGTCTGAACTGTTTAATCTCCTCATACGTCAACCTTTCATCCCCGGAATCAATCTGGTGAACCACCTCTAAACTGCCTCCAATGCCCCCAAATCCTTCTTCAAATAAGGAAACCAAAACTGGACATAATAGTCCAGATGTGGTCGAACTAACATCCTATATAATTGCAACACTTCTTTATGTCTATACTCCAATTCTTTTGAAATAAGTGCTAATATTCCATTTGCCTTTTGTATTACATGCTGTACATGCATACCGACTTTCTGTGATTCATGAACAAAGGCAGCCAAATGCAGATGCATTTTGAATCTGCTTTCCATTTTGATAATAATTTGCCTTTCTTTTCAGCCGAATTGGATAACCTCACACTTATCTACATAAAACTCCATCTGCCAAATTTTGGCCCAATCTCCGAACCTATTTTTATGCATCTGAAAATATTTATCGCCTCTTCACTTCCTGCTTTCCCATCTATTTTAGTATAATCTGCAAATTTTGCTGTTACCCCATGTCCTTGAATGCAGATCATTTATATTAATTGTAAACACTTGAGGTCCGTGGTCTGACCTGCGGTACCCCGCGAGTTACAGTTCGCCAGCCAGAGAAGGACTCATTTATCCCCTTCTGTCAGTCAGCCAATCCTCAACCCAACCGAGTACTCTGCCTCCAATCCCCTGCAATCTCATCTTCTGGTTCAGTCTCCTCTTATTATCTTCTACTGTGAAGACAAAGGCAAAATATTGGTTCAGTGCCTCTGCCATCTCTTTGTTCCCCATTATTACCCCATTACCCCACTGGTATCATCCTCTAAAGGGCCAACATTTACTTTTGTTATTCTCTTCCTCTTTATATACTGAGAGAAGCTTTTGGTATCAGTGTTTACGTTTTCTGCTGGTTTCCTTTCGTAGTTCATCTTAGCTCTTTTGATTTGATTTCTAGTAGCCTTTTGCTGTACCTTAAAGTTTCCGCAATCCTCCAGCTTACCACTAGCTTTTGAAGTATGGTATGCCCTAGTTTTTTGCCTTTATGTCTTCCTTTTTTTTAATAAACATTTTATTGAGGTATTTCCTTTGGCACTTTATCAACAACAAAATGCACAATATCAATAACAAGAAAAGAAATAAAAAGTACATACATAGTGCAAATTCTGCCGCACTCTCCCGCACATCGTGCATTACTTACCCCCCTACACTACACTAACCTAACTTACCCCACTACGCTACACTAACCTAACCCCCCCAACCCCCCCCCCCCCCCCCCCCCCCCCCCTTCTGCTGACGTTTAATTTTCTGTGAGAAAGTCGACGAATGGTTTCCACCTCTGGGTAAACCCTAACAGAGATCCTCTCATGGCGAACTTAATGTTTTCCAGACAGAGGAAGCCTGCCATGTCTGAAAGCCAGGTCTCCGATTTTGGGGGCTTTGAGTCCCTCCATGCCAGCAATATGCGCTTCCGGGCTACCAGGGAAGCAAAAGCCACCTCTTTCTCCTCCTGGATTCCCGGATCCTGCGATACCCCAAAAATCACCACCTCCGGACTCATTGCCACCCTCGTATTTAATACCCTGGACATGGTGTCGGCAAACCCCAGGCAAAATCCCCTCAGTTTTGGACATGCCCAAAACATGTGGACATGGCTCACTGCTCGACCCCATAAGCTCTTTATATATATGCGAGACCCTCCCCTCCCCTATCCATCCTTTAGAAACCATCCTATCCTGAATCTCCCTTAATGGTAGGAGTGGAATGGTTGGCACCTGCCTCCGCAAAAAGTCTGCACCTGTAAATACCGGAGATCATTCCCTCCAGCCAACGCAAACTTCTCCTCCAGCGCCCTCATAATCGGGAAGTTTCCTTCTATGAACAAGTCCCCCATACTCTCTATTCCCGCTCTCCGCCAAATACGAAACCCCCATCCATCCTCCCCGGGACAAACCTATGGTTATCGCAGATTGGGGGCCACACCAAAGCCCCCTCTGCCCCCACATGTCTCCTCCACTGCCCCCAGATTCTCAGGGTCGCCGCCACCACTGGTCTGGCGGAGTAACACGACGGCGGGAACGGCAGGAGCGCCATCACCAGTTCCCCTAAACTTGTGCCCTTACACGAGGTCGCCTCTATGCGCACCCACGCCGGCTCCCCTCCCCACCAGCCACCGCCTCACCATGGCTATGTTGGCCGCCCAGTAGTAATTACTGAAATTCGGCGGCGCCAGCCCGCCATCTCCCCGGTTCCGTTCCAGCATTGCCCTCTTCACCCGCGGGGGCTTGCTGCCCCCCCCCCCACACACAAAGCCCGTAATAATCTTATTAATCTGCTTGAAAAAGGAACGTGGGATGAAAATGGGGAGGCACTGGAAAACTAAGAGAAATCTCGGGAGGACCGTCACTTTTAACGATTGCACCCTACCCGCCAGAGACAGCGGGAGCGCGTCCCATCTGCAGAAATCCTCCTTCATCTGGTCCACCAACCGGGCCAGACTCAATTTGTGTAGCCTATCCCAATCCCTCGCCACCGGAATACCCAAGTATCTAAAACTGTCTTCCACCACTATGAACGGTAGTCCCCCCAATCGCCTCTCCTGGCCCCTCGCATGCACCACAAACAGCTCGCTCTTCCCCATATTGAGCTTGTAACCCGAAAACCAGCCGAACTCCCCATAGGATTCCCATAATTTCCCACATCTCCTCTATTGGGTCAGAGACATACAGCAGCAAGTAATCCGCATACAACGAGGCTCTGTGAATAGCCCGTGTCCACCACCCCCGCCAACTGGGCCCTGTCCACAAGAAAGCAATCTATCCGGGAATAGACCTTGTGAACATGGGACAAGAAAGAAAATTCCCTGGCTCTTGGCTGCCTAAATCTCCACGGATCCAACCCCCCCAATCTGCTCCATGAACCCTTTCAGCTCTTTTGCCATTGCTGGCACCCTACCCATTCTTGAGCATGACCAGTCCAGGCCTGGATCAATAATCGTGTTAAAATCCCCACCCATAATCAGCCTGTGCGAATCCAGGTGCGGAATCTCCCCCAGCACCCGCTTTATGAAATCCCCATCGTCCCGATTTGGCGTTTATACGTTGACCAACACTACCTTCATCCCCTGCAGCCTACCACTAACCATGATAAATCTCCGTCCTACACCCGAGTTTATCCTCCCCGCCTCAAACGCCACTTGCTTATTTATCAAAATCGAAGCATGTCTGAGTCCAGCCCCGAGTGGAAAACCTGCCCAACCCAGCCTTTCCTCAACCTGATCTGATCAGGGGCTGGTTTAGCACACTGGGCTAAATCGCTGGCTTTGAAACCAAACCCAGGCAGGCCAGCAGCACGTTTCAATTCCCGTACCGGTCTCCCCGAACAGGCGCCGGAATGTGGCGACTAGGGGCTTTTCACAGTAACTTAATTGAAGCCTACTCGTGACAATAAGCGATTTTCATTTTTCATTTTCATCCCCACCCCCGACACCCTCAGTGACCTTCCATCGAAGTCCCTGCCACGTCAGCAGAACCCATCCCCCCCTCCCCCCGTAACACTACTCTAAATCCCAACCCAGCTAATAAACTAATCTTATACACCCCCCCCCCCCCCCCCACTGTGCTTCCGTGAGCTAGCTCACTCTAGCTAGCTTGGTGACCCCCCGCCTCTGGCATCAAGATGTCTCCCAGTCATTGTTCCTCACTCCCCTTCCCCCGCTCCTGCAAACAAGTTTCCTCATTCAGCCGTCCCCCAACAAACACCCAGCAGCAAGCTAAAACGAAGATCAAAGACATCACCCACCGAAACGCAGACAGGCATGTCTCCATCCCACCAAAGTGCACAAGAGTATAATTACCCAACCTACAACACAAGAAGAACAATTATCAACATCTACCCCACAAACAGAAAAGAACAAGAAACAAAACGAAAAATCAATACTTCCCCTCCCCTCCCCTCTCCCCTTAACAGAGCTCCAGAAAAAAAGACTTATACAAAGCAACATGAAAAAACATAGCCAATTTTAACAACAATAAGAGAGGAAGAACCACACCCCCCCAACCGTAGCCCCACCGACAAACCGAGGGGGGAGAGATGAAAAAATAAGGAAACAAACCCCCCCCCCCCCTCCCCCCCATAAAAAGAACAGACAAAAAGAAAGGGCACAATATAGGCCAACACATTATCATTGAGTCCAAACGTTCTCAAGCTGCCACCAGTCCTTTTCTTTTTGCAAAGTCCAGCGCCACATCGGGCGACTCAAAATAATGGTGTTGGTCTTCATGCATGACCCACAAGCGCGCCGAGTACAGCAGGCCGAACTTCACCTGCTTCTTAAAGAAGATTGCCTTGACCTGGTTGAAGCCTGCCCTCTTCCTCGCCACCTCCACGCTCAGGTCCTGGTATACCCGCAGGAAGCTATTCTCTCACTTGCAACTTTGCATGCTCTTGGCCCACCGCAGAATACATTCCTTATCAAGGAAACTTTGGAACCTCACCACCATCGCCCTCGGAGGGTCCCCCGTCCGCGACTTCCTGGCGAGCGCCCGATATGCCCTGTCCACCTTAAGCGGTCCCTTCCCCCAGTAGCTTTTCGAACATACCCGCCACATATGCTCCTGCATCTGCTCCCTCAGCTCCCTCAGGAAGCCCGACGATTCTTAGATTCTGTCGGCGGGACCGGTTCTCAACGTCTTCCACCTTTTCCAATAACTTTTTTTGCTGCTCTCGAAGCATCCCCACCTCCAGCTCCACCGCTGTTTGGTGCTCCTTTTGTTCCAACAGTGTCTTCTCCACCTTCTGAATCGCCCGGTCCTGGGTGTCCAGTCTGCTTTCCAGGCGATCAATTGACTCCTTGATCGGGTCCAAACATTCCCGCTTCTGTCTGGCGAAACCATCCTGGATGGCCTGCATCACTGAGTCCACTGTCCTCTAAGCTGCCACTTTAGGGGTCCGCCCCTCGGCCATACTGACTCCCGTTCCAGCTTCCACACCACTCACTACTGGCTTCATGTTCCTGCCCTTTCGCACGCTTCTAATTCTTTTTTCCATAAACCAATATGAGGAAACTGTGCCCAACTGCCTCAGCCAACAAATCTTCCGATTAAAATCGAAGAAATGTCCGGGGGAAAGGTCCAAAAGACCAACCAGAGTGGGGGCCACCAAATGTGCCACCGGAAGTCGTCTATATGTCTTCCTTGACTTCTTTGTTTAGGCATGGAATCTTTTTCTCCCTTTTACAATTCCTCTTCCTCTCAGGGATATACTTTAGTTGAGAGGTATTTAATTTCTGCCTGACCATTCGCCATTGTTCCTAAACTGTCCTACCCTCAATTATTTGTGCCCAGTCTACTTGGGCCAACTCTTTCCTCAGGGTTTAGAGAACCCCAAAGTGTATCATGGAGTTCACCTGACCCACAACTTTTAATAGATTGTGGCATGGGGAGCACACAGCCCACTCTACAGGTGTGGTGCAGCAGATATTGAAAAGTATTTTTTTTAAAGCAAAACAATGTTTATTCTATGAACTCAAGTTAACCTTTTTAAAACATACAGTGAACATCTTAGCAACCATCAATTCAAATACAACCCCCAAAGAATACAGCACTAATTAATCCTTAATAAATTCACAAACAACATCCAGAAGACAAAAGACCCTTTTAACACAGAGATCGGGGCGGGATTCTCCGACGCCCCGCCGGGCCTGAGAATCGCCAGGGGGCAGTGTGAATCCCGCCCCGCCGCCCAGACGCTGGCTGCCGGATTCTCCTGTGCCGGTTTTTCGATGGGGCCCGGAATCGCATCACACCGGTCGGGAGCTGTTGACAGTGCCCCCCCCCCCGGTGATTCTCCGCTTCATGATGGGCCGAGTGGCTGCCCGTTTTCAGCCAGTCCCGCCGGTGTCAATGAAACAAGGTCCTTACCGGCGGGACCTGGCTCTGGGGGCGGCCTGCGGAATCCTCGGGGGGGGGGGGTGGGGGGGCGTGGGGGGATCTGGCCTGACCCGCAATCGGGGCCCACTGATCTGCGGGCGGGCCTGTGCCGTGGGGGCACTCTTTCCCTCCTCGCCGGCTGCTGTAACGGTCCGCCATAACCAGAACGGAGAAGAACCCCCATGCGCATGTCCTGAGAACACACCAGAACACACTGGCGCTCCCGCACATGCATCAACTCGCGCCGGCTGACGGAGGCCCTTCGGCGCCGGTCGGCACAGTGCCAACCCCACCGGTGCCGGCCTAGCCCCTGAAGGTGCGGAGGATTACGCACCATCCGGGTTGCCCAACGCCGGAGTGGTTCACGCCACTCCTCAGCGCCGGTATGGCCCGCTCCGCCGGATAGCGAAGAATCCTGGCCCAGGTTTAAATTCTCTAATGAGAGCAGTTATCTCTTTGAAATCACCCAAATGAACACTCTGTAGCTTGTAGAGAGATCCATGCACATCTGCTGGCTTTCACTGCAGCTCTTCTCTCTGAAAACGAAACTACAAACTCACTCTATAGCAGCCTGCTCAAAAACGAAAGTAAAGCAGACAGACAGCCCAGCTCCACCCACTCTCTGACATAATTGCAGTAATAAACACTCATTTCTTAAAGGTACACCCACTACAGTTATTCGATAAAAAACACCCATTTCTTAAAGGTATTCTCACATGACACTGCATAATTACCACTGCCCAATGCTAAAACTCTGGCATGGCAGCCTGTCTTCTCTCGCTCAATCTGCATTTGAAATTCTAGCATGCTCTGATCACAAATTCCAGGAGAATCCTTAATGATAAGACTATTTATCAATCCTTCTTCATTATACATTACTAAATCTAAAATAGCCTGCTCCCTGGTTGGCTCCATAACATATTGCTGTGAGAAACAGTCCCTGAGACACGCTGTGAAATCTCCATCAATGCTACCCATGTCAATTTGATTTATCCAATCACTATGCATATTAAAATCACCCATGATTACCATTGTGCCCTTCTCACAAGCCCTCATTATTACTTGGTTTGTACAAAGCCCCACTTTGAACGTATTATTCGGGGCCTGTAAATTACTCCTACCAAGGAGTTTTTTCTCTTTTTTTAAATTCCACCGAGATCGATTCAACATGTTGGCCCTTAGTGCCAATATCATTTCTTAACACAGCTTTGATGTCATCTTTAACCAATAAAACAACTCCACCTCCTGTTTCATCCTGCCTATTCATTCAGAATACTGAGTACCCTGGGACACTTAACTCCCAGTCCTGGTCCTCCTGCAACCATGTTTTAGTAATCCCCACCAGAACATACCCATTTGTCTCTATTTGTACAGTCAGCTCATTAACCTTATTCCGAATACTGCATGCATTTAGGTACAAGGTTTTTAAATATATCCTATTGATTTGTCTTTCCCTTGCAGGATTTTCTTGTGCATTACGCTTTTCACACATTTTGACCCCCTTTATTAATCTCTGATAACATTCAGCCTCATCCCCAACTTTCACTCCCCCAGTCACCTTCCAGTTTGATTTTTACATTTCTTTTCCCCTTCATAGTCGTTAGATTGGCCCTGCCTGTTCATCCTATTAACCTCTACCTTCTCCTCACATGCTGACCTGCTGCTTTGGTTCCCATTAACCATTATACTTCCTGTAATTTTACCCTTCCTTTCTCCCGCATTTGCTAGTTTAAAGTCCTTGGGCGGGATTCTCTGATCGCCGATGACAAACGGCTGGAGAATCCATTTCTTTGCCGGAATCGGGGGCGGCGTTATTTTTACAATGTCCCGCCCCCCCCCTCTAGAATGGCATACTTGAGGAGTATGCTGCACGCCATCGTGACGGCCTCAGGGCGTCACCGGAGGCACTCCGCAATGCTCCGCCCCCAGATTGGCTGACTTCCCGACAGTGTGGGACACGTGTCCTTTCACTTTTCGTAAGTGGCGTGGCGGCTGCGGACTTTGTCCAGTGGCGACACCGTCGGGGGGGGGGGGGGGTGGGGGGGGGGGGTGACGTTCCGCAGGCAGGGAGGGCTTTGGCGGGGGCTTGGGAGACTGGTGGGGCATGGTCAGGGGCTGGAGAGGGGGGTTACAGAGAGGCAGTTTTTGGCAGGCAGGGTCCGCATGCTGCCGGCACTATGTTGTAATGTTGTACATTGTACATGCCGCCGCTGTCCGCATGTGCACGGACCCGGCAATTCTGCATCCATATCGGCAGGTAAAGCCAGGGGCTTTATGTGGTGCGGCTGCTCGCCCCCCACCGGGCGGAGCATCGGTTATGGGGAACCACTGACTTTTTGGTCATAAGACCAGATGGATCCTGCGAACATAGCCGAAGAATCGGAGAATCCAGCCCCATGTGACCACCCTATTTATCCTTTCTGCTAGAACACTGGTTCCAGATCCGTTAAGGTGGGGATTCTATAGCTGTGTGCTAAAGGGTGTGGTGATCTGCATCACTGTAAATACACAAGGGGTTAATGTAAATACATGTAGACTAGATAAACACTAGAGGGAGCACCAGAGACATCATGACACACAGACATTCAATCAATAGGTCAGTAAGATAGGACACGACCTATGGGCAGTCAAGACACACACAGAGGTGCCACTACCACAAGGGAGCGACCCATATAATAGGACACAGCACACATAGAACATAGAACAGTACAGAACAGGCCCTTCGGCCCTCGATGTTGTGCCGAGCAATGATCACCCTACTCAAACCCACGTATCCACCCTATTCCCGTAACCCAACAACCCCCCCTTAACCTTACTTATTAGGACACTACGGGCAATTTAGCATGGCCAATCCACCTAACATGCTCAGTCTCTTTCCAGTGGAGACACTTAGTGAGTACAGACGGGGTTGATTGAAACACATCACACCCACCACATGGATTGTAGCAGACTGGTTAGTTAGTCTGAGTAGCTATAGCAGGATAAACAGGAGAGTCGAATCCAAGTAGGAGAATCATTAACAGTTTAATAAATGGGTTAAAGCTATCTCCAAGTCTGAATCTTCCTTTCTCAGAGGAAGCAGCTTATACTACGTCAAGAGCATAACAAAACAAAGGGGATTGACAGGGTAGACCTGTCAGGGTAGAGCGGACACTTCCCTTGTTGGACCTTCTGGAACAAGAGGCCATAGTTTTAGGCTAAGGAGCAGCAGATTTAAAATCGAAATGAGGAGGAATTGCTTCACTTAAAAGGTCGTGAAACTGTGGAATTCTGTATTCCAGAGTGCAGTAGATGCCAGAACACTAAATACATTTAAGGAGGAGATAGGTTTTGAATTAGTGCTGGGATGAAGGGAGATGGGGAGTGGGCAGGAAGGTGGAGAAGAAGTTGAGATTAAATGAACCATGACAGTATTGAAATGAAAAATGAAAATCGCTTATTGCCACGAGTAGGCTTCAATTAAGTTACTGTGAAAAGCCCCTAGTCACCACATTCCGGCACCTGTCCGGGGAGGCTTGTACGGGAAGCGAACCGTGCTGCTGGCCTGCTTGGTCTGCTTTAAAAGCCAGCGATTTAGCCTGGTGAGCTAAACCAGCCCCATTGAATGGCGGAGCGGGCTCAAGGGGCTGAATTTAGAACATAGAACATAGAACAGTACAGCACAGAACAGGCCCTTCGGCCCTCGATGTTGTGCCGAGCAATGATCACCCTACTTAAACCCACGTAACCCGTATACCCGTAACCCAACAATCCCCCCATTAACCTTACACTACGGGCAATTTAGCATGGCCAATCCACCTAACCCGCACATCTTTGGACTGTGGGAGGAAACCGGAGCACCCGGAGGAAACCCACACACACACAGGGAGGACGTGCAGACTCCACACAGACAGTGACCCAGCCGGGAATCAAACCTGGGACCCTGGAGCTGTGAAGCATTGATGCTAACCACCATGCTACCGTGAGGCCCCCTGCACTGACCCCTGCACTGAGTCCTTCTGCTCACGCTATTGCCAGGGAATGTGACATTCTGAATGGCATGTGTAATTTTCCTGCAAGTTACTTCATGGTGAAAGGAATTGGGAACTGACCAAATGACAATGTGAATAATGTGGGGTTGGAGTCAGGCCAGACCAGGTAAGGATGGCAGATTTCATTCCCTGAAGGATACTGTGATCCTGATGGGGGTTTTTATGACAATCGATGATATTTTCATGATCGCTGTGACTAAGACTAGATTCATAATTCCAGATTCAATCACATTGAAGCAAATGCATTGAAAAGGAAATTTCTTATTCACCTGCTTGATTCACTGCAGACAATGGTAACGCAATTCTGTTTCTTTCACAGTACCTTCCGATAAATACCATGACGGTAATTCAGAGAGTTTGTTCTCTTCATCTCCAGCCAGCTCACACGCCAGCGAGAATTGCACCCTCCTGAACATAGATTTCTACCCTCGACATATGAAAATGAATGAATGAAATGAATGAAATGAAATGAAAATCGCTTATTGTCACGAGTAGGCTTCAATGAAGTTACTGTGAAAAGCCCCTAGTCGCCACATTCCGGCGCCTGTCCGGGGAGGCTGGTACGGGAATCGAACCGTGCTGCTGGCCTGCTTGGTCTGCTTTAAAAGCCAGCGATTTAGCTCAGTGAGCTAAACCCTATTGTCAGGCTGCACTCAACACTCAAGACAACCTGATTTTAATCCCATTGTAATGAAGCCCAGGAAACATTAGAAAGTTTCTATAGCTGGGCCTTCTAACATTAGAGAGGGTTTGAGGGGGAGGGAGTGGGGAGGTGGTTTAAAAAGGTGAGATTCAGTCAGTTGTTCATTGTCCATGGTGCCTGAGTTTCATTTGAGAGGAAAATTGGGGGGGGGTATATATATAACTGACAGGGTGTTCCATGAGTGGGCTCTATAATAGATTTTATTTTTCCATTTATATTTCCCTGGATGTGGGTCCCATTGGCAAAGCCAGTATTTGTTTCCCATCCCTAATTGCCCTTTGGGCTTGCTCAGCCATTTCAGAGGCAAGTTAGGGGTCAACTGCATTGCTGAGGGTTGGGGACCACATGTCAGTCAGACCAGGTATCTTGGCAGATATCATAAATCGATGATAAATTCATAAAATCACCACAGTGCAGAAGGAGGCTATTCAGCCTATCGAGTCTGCACCAACCCTCTAAAAGCCTACTCCACCTAGGCCCACTCCCCCACTCTATTCCCGTAAGTCCACCTAACCTGCGTATCCTTAGACACTAAGGGGAAATTCGGCATTGCCAATCCACTTAACCCGCACATCTTTGGACTGCGGGAGGAAACTGGAGCACCCGAAGGAAGCCCACGCAGACACGAGGAAAACATGCAAACACAGTCGTCCAAGGCTAGAATCAAACCCGGGGCCCTGGCGTTATGAGGCAGCAGTGCTAATCACTTTTCTACTATTACTGTCACTATTACTGAGAGTAGTTTTCAATTTCAGATCTAATCACTTTGAATTTAAATATGTCCAACTGCGCTGGGAGGATTTTAGACCTCGCCACTGGAAAATTAAGCTGGGCCTTTAGATGACTAGTTCAGTGATGTTACCACTGAGCCACCATCTCCCCACCAATGGTGCAATGGGGGAGATCTTTTAAGTCAACCTGAGAAGGCCGACAGGGCCTTAGGTTTATTGCCTCATCTGAAAGAGTTCACCTCATGACAATGCAGCACTCCATCGGCAATGCACTTGAGCGTCAATCTTGATTTTTGCCCTTGAACCTGCAATCTTGTGATGGATGAGTAGGGAGGGTGGGGGGATGGGACAGTGGGGAGGATGATGGGAGGGGGGGGGAGGACAGTGAGAGCATTACCCATTGAGCTCCAGCTGAGACCGACAGGGTTTTAAACTAGCAAGGTGCCTAACCAAGACGCTTACAATGGGTAATTATAACATGAAATGACCTCACATTTGGGTGGAGAGAATAAGGTTACAAGGCACCAACCTGACTTCAAATTGTGCTGGTCAAACCTCAAATAATTCATTGAGGATGGAATAGTCATGAAAGGCTGGGAAAGTGCAGGGAATGCAGCGTATATGGACCGTGGGACATGTCTTGACAAGATCTCAGCCCAAATATGAGTTGAAGAGATTAAAATGTAAAGAATTCGGGAAAGAATAGCAATTGGATTAAAATGGGTGAGAATGGAGGAAATGGAGAGAGGGAGTTAAGGGTACTTTTTCAAGGTGATTGAAAATGTATTCTGGAGCCCACTAGGTTGAAATCAGTGGACACTTATGTTGAAGGTATGTATCAGAAACCTTTTTCAGATTATGTTTTGACCCATAGTTTTAGCCCCCAATTGGGACCTCCTTGTGCTTTCTTGACTGGATATTCAAAACATCACGCTGACATCAAATTTCTGCCACTCAATCTGCGCAACACTCTGAAATGTGCAGATATTTTAAAAGCAGATTTCAACTGTTACAATCCCAACTGCTATTAATGCTGGTCAATGCAGGATAGCAATATATTTTCAGTCAGGCTGGTATGTGGCTTGCAGCAGAACATGGAGTGTGTGCAGCTAGAGGAAGTGCAACAAAGGTTTACCAGACTGATCCCTGGGATTGCAGGATGAACGTATGAGGAGAGATTGAGTCGGTTAAGATTGTATTCAGTACTGTTCAGAATAATAAAGGAGGTATTGCATAGAAACCTATAAAATTCTAACAGGACTAGACAGGGTAGATGCAATAAGGATGTTCCCGATGGTGAATGTGTCCAGAACCATGGGCCACAGTCTGAGGATGTGGGGCAGACCATTTAGAACAGAGATGAGGAGAAATGTCTTGCCCCAGAGATGGTTTGGCCTGTGGAATTTGTTAACACAAGAAGTAGTTGAAGCCAAAACAGTGTATGTTTACAAGAAGCAGTCTGATATAGCACTTGGGGTTGAAGGGGATGTAAGGATATGGGGGGAAGGCAGGATCATTTCATTGAGTTGGATGATCATAATGAATGGCGAAGCAGGCTTGAAGGACCAAATGATCGCCTCCTACTCAGATTTTCTACGTTTCTAAAGTGTTCCCATGCATCTGCTGCCCTCTTCCTACTGGGCAGTAGAGGTTGTGGATTTTGCAGTTTCTCTCGAAGGAGCCTTGATGAGTTGCCGTAGTTCTTCTTATAGATGGTACACAAGGCTGCCTCTGTGTTTCGGTGATGGAGGAAGAGAATGTTTATGTTAGAAAGCTGTCTGCTTTGTCCTGGATGGTTTGGATCTTCTTGAGTATTGTTGGAGCTGCTCTCATCCAGGCAAGTGGAAAGTAGTCCATCACACTGACTTGTGCCTCGGAGATGTTGGACAGGATATGGGGAGTCTGGACTCACTACAGAAGCCTCTGACCTGCTCTTATAGCCACAGTATCTTTCAGTCTGGCTAAGTTCAGTTCCTGATCAATGGTCACCACCAGGACTTTGATGATTGAATGTGTCTACTATTGTTAAAAATGTATATTTCCAATTGTTAGCAGACAACATTAACACAAATCTATTTCTTCCACAGGGCCTATTTATATTGATCCTAAAGGTATAATCTTTTAGTACTGATGATTTATTTTACTAACTTTTTACATGATTATATTTGTAGAAACAGAATGAGTCTGTTCATGAACATTGAACCCAAGTCCTTTAAATATTCTAGTAAATTAAATGGAATCTATACATTCCTGTCCTGTTCTGAGATGTGATCATTGACCAGACTGCAATATGAATGTATCCATTGGATAACTTCATGACATTCTTTGCTACCATATTGTTACTCATCGGAGAAGTATACCACACAAGTTTATTTATTAGCTCTATGTCATAATATCACAAACAGAAAGTTCTGACTATTAAGCCCCACTTGCAGAGGCAGCAGATGTAAATGAGAAATGATGAGTTTGTGGATCCCATCATTGTAGTGTGGAACTGTAGGGTTTCCAATTCAGAGACAAGACTAAACGTTACTGAAAGAAACCAGAAAGAAAGGTATAATTGCCATTGCTTTGAAATGTAGATTTAGCTAAAATCTGACTCATGTGTCATTTCCAATCCATTTACTGGACAACCTGGAGGCCACATATCCATGTTTGTCAAAGACAAGCTGTGTTGTAAGCAGTGTCTCTGGAAATTTAAAATTGCGAACAATCAATTAAGTTAAATGGCAAAACTTTGGCAAATGTATTTCAATGTCAATATGAGGTGGTCATCCACTTTAAACCTAAAAAGGAATAGAAAAGGGTGCGTTCTGAAAGATGGAAACCTAGAAGTAGTGAGTGTCCAAAAGAAACTGAGGAAATCTGATCACACAAATCATAAATCGTCATAAAGAGGTAAGAAAATAATCAATAATACCAAAGGAGTGCTGGGCTTTACATCTATTTGAATAGAACACAAGGGGTAGACGTTCTGTTACAGTTATACAGAGCCCTGGTTACACCACACCTTGTGGCAAAGGCAGCACATATTGCCTCACCCCTAGCTGTCCTTTAATTGAGCGGCCTGCTGGGCCTTTTCAGGGGGCAGTTAAGAGTCAACCACATTGCTGTGGGTATGAGTCACATGTAGGCCAGGCTGGGTAAAGATGGCAAATTTGTTTCCTGAAAGGACAATGGTGAATGATGATCAACGATAGTGTCCTGGAACTTAAAAGGTTGAGGGAGACAAAACAGGGGACTGATAATAATAATAATCTTTATTAGTGTCACAAGTAGGATTACGCTGTACAGGATATGCATGTTCTCCCTATGTCTGCGTGGGTTTCCTCCGGGTGCTCCGGTTTCCTCCTACAAGTCCCGAAAGACGTGCCATTAGGTAATTTGGACATTCTGAATTCTCCCTCCGTGTATCCGAACAGGCGCCCCAATGTGGCAACTAGGGCCATTTCACAGTAACTTCATTGCACGAATATACTACTTGTAACAAGAAAGATTATTATTATATGTATAAGAAGTTACTGTGAAAGTCCCCTAGTCGCCACTCTACGGCGCCTGTTCGTGTACCCTGAGAGAGAATTCAGAATGTCCAATTCACCTCACAAGCATGTCTTTCGGGACTTGAGGGAGGAAACCAGAGCACCTGGAGGAAACCCACGAAGACACGGGGAGAACATGCAGGCTCCACACAGACAGTGACCCGAGCTGGGAATCGGACCCAGTTCTGCCAGAAGACAGCAGTAGCTGCTGCTGGGATTACAGGCAGTCCCTAAGACGAGGAATGATGTCTCCCAGACTCGAGGATCGTCCAGGATTTTGGGGACGCCTGGTTGGGCGATCCCGAGTTAGGGGAAGGTGTGGGAGGATCAAATTGGAGAGGGTAGAGGGCTGAGGGACAAATAGGAGGGGGTGAGTGTCCTCCCACCCCCACCAATGGATGGAGGGGACCCCTAAATGAGGAATCCTCCACTTCCTGCATTCCTCCGCCCCCCTCCGCACACCAAAAACTTGTGCTGGGGGTGGAATGAGGCCAAAAAGTCCCAGTTACATTTCCACTTAAAGGTCTCATTCAGCCTAAGAGTAGGCGGGCTGCCTGATGTTTTACCTGCCACCCAAAAAATGGCGGGGGGGGGGTGCAGCTTGGGCTTGAGTGGGAAGGCAGCGGGCTGGCAAACCACTTATCTTCCCGTTCAACCTTTGTGTTTCTGTGTGAGTGACCATAACATTCACCAAATGGAGTTAAGTCTCAGATCAGCCACAATCTCCATCTATTTTGGAAAAGGTTCAAGGGACTAAATGGCTTCTGTTTGAAACTGTTTAATCGTTTTTATTTTATGTAAAAACACATCAGTGTGTAATCTGTGAAGCCTTGAATTTACCATAAATTGTGCCAATTGTATTGAAAATCTAACTTTCATTTTGATTCTCTGAACGCAATGTTAACACAAATTTCTTTTTCACAGGTCAGATTATTATAGATGAACATGGTAAATATTTTAACTTACTAAGTTAGCTTTCTGCCTGAATCTTTAAATCTCCAATAACAATGTCAGCAGAGAGCTTCAGAGTGGAACTGCTCACAAGAACATCACCCACTCCCTTCATCCACTATCCCACTGTTCACTGATTGACACAGGATGGGACTTTCTGACCCTGCCTGCTGTGGGAATTATTACTGGCAGGAGGGAAAACTTGACAGATTCCCGTTGTATGGAATTGCATGCTTCCAACTGCCCTGAGATGTGATTGTTGACCAGACCAAGGCAAATCTACCCATTGAAAAAATGTATCACTTTTTTACACCAGTGGGACATTTTCTAAATTTGCACTTTGACCAGTAAGCTGGTCAGAGTAATCAGGTAGAGAATGGTGCATAAACCACCTCACTTCTGATATTACAAAGTAATTTCTGACCCTTAAATCCTGCTGGCTGACAACTGACATGAGGGAGGGTCATGAATTTGCCTTTCTTGATTTCTAATTGTTAAACAAGATTGAAAGTTAATAAAAGTATGTTTGATATGTTCCAGGTACAAAGAATTTTACATATTTTTTGGTTTAGCGACGAGAGTTTCTAATTTTCTTCTTGACACCGTTCACGGCAATGGGATTCTCCAATCCTGCTGCAGTGAATGGGAGATTTGGCTCTGCCACAAATTTCCTGTCCTCACTGGCAGGAGCAGGGCAGAACCGCCATGTCAGTAAAAACGTCGGACAATCAAATTTGAATTCCCTGGTGGCCTGAGGTTCATGTCAGCACACATATCCATCCAATCTTATGGTGCTACGGTTTATGATATTTACGTTATACAGTTTATGATAAAATGGAACGAATTGGAAATGTTCATTTACTGCTTACAAATATACCCTGATCCCTAATGCATGCAAGCAGTAAATGTTTGAAAATTAATTATTCTTGGGATGTCAGAGTCACTGGCTCAGTGGGAAAAATGTCCCATTGTTTGTTTCCCATGAGAACATTCTGGTGAACCACTTTCATCAACTATTGAAGTCCATGGACTTGTGGGAAGCGAGTTCCACGGGTTTAACCCAGTGGCAGTGAAGGAAGGACAATATAGTTCCAAGTTAGACTGGTGTATGGCTTGGAGAGGAGCTTGCAGGTTGGAGTGTTCCCGTGCATCTGCTATCCATGTCCTTCTTAACAGCAGAGGTGGTGGGCTATAAGATGTTTGTTGAAGGGAATTGTTGAGTTGTTGCAGTGCATCTTGTAGATGGCATACACTGCTGCTACAGTGGCGTTGGTGATCCATAGAATCCCTGCCATGCAGAAGGAAGCCATTTGGCCCATTGACTCTGCACTGACCCTCCGAAGGAGCATCCTACCTGGGCCCACTCCTCCACTCTATACCTGAAACCCCACCTATGATGCACATTTTTGGACACTAAGGAGTAATTTAGCATGGCCAATCCACCCAACCTGCACATCTTTGGACTGTGGGAGGAAACTGGAGCACCCAGAAGAAACCCACACAGATACGGGGAGAACATGCAAACTCCACACAGTCACCTGAGGCTGGAATCAAATCCAAGTCCCTGACAATGTGAGGCAGCAGCTATTGTGTCACATTTTATGAGGTGGTAACTGGGTGCCAATCAAGTGAACTGTTTTGATCTCAAGTGAAAGACATTGACATTATTCAAAATAGTTTGCTGTCTGACTCTGCTGACAGAGAGTTAGTTGCAGAGGAGTAAAAATATCAATTAATTAAGATAGAACATAGAACATAGAACAGTACAACACAGAACAGGCCCTTCGTCCCTCGATATTGTGCTGAGCATTGTCCGAAACCAAGATCAAGCCATCCCACTCCCTGTCATCCTGGTGTGCTCCATGTGCCTATCCAATAACCGCTTGAAATTTCCTAAAGTGTCTGACTCCACTATCACAGCCAGCAGTCCATTCCACACCCCAACCACTCTCTGAGTAAAGAACCTACCTCGGATATCTTCCTATATCTCCCATCCTGAATCTTACAGTTATGCCCCCTTGTAACAGCAAGGAGAGAAAATACACAATTGCATGGAAGGATCACAAGGCATCGCCACTGGTACGCGGAGACATTTTGAGGTGCTGTTGTACATATTCCTGGTGGTGCTCATGTCTTGGTCAAATTGCTCAATCCTCTGGGCGGCTGGTTAGCACTGCTGCCTCATGGCACCGAGGACCCGGGCTCGATCCTAGCCCACTGTCCATGTGGAGTTTGCACATTCTCCCTCGTGACTCTCACCCCCACAAGGTAGTTGGAGTAGTGACACTAAATTGCCCATTGGAGTTTTAAAATTTATTTTTTAACAATTGATCAATTCAGCTCCCCTTTATACCAGTCCTAAAATCTTAAACTTCTCCTACAATGCATACAAGAGTCATAACAATCATTTCAGTAGCATCTTTATCATAACGAAACATCCCAAGGTGCTTCACAGGAGTGTCAGAGATCAAAATTTAAACTTTAAAAAAAATTAATTTAGAGTACCCAATTCTTTATTTCACAATTAAGGGAAAATTTAGCATGGCCAATCCACCTAACCTGCTCATCTTTGGATTGTGGGGTGAGACCAATGCAGGGAGATTGTGCAAACTCCACACGGAGAGTGACCCAGAGCCGGGATCGAACCTGGGACCTTGGCGCCGTGAGGCAGCAGTTCTAACCACTGCGCCACCATGTCGTCCATAGGGTATCACAATGCAGCACAAAAGACAACCATTCAGCCAAGCGACTGTTCGCTTTTCCAATTGGCGCAGGAAGGTGGGACGCCACGAGGATGGAGTTGTCAGGCAACCAATGGCACGATTGTGTGAGCTGAGCATTTGGAGGCACCTCTGCATAATTTACAGATCAACATTCCGCAGTTTAATTGAAGAATATTGGACGGCATCACACAGGAGTGACATGGGACATAATTGGACCATGGGCTACACAGGAGGATATTAGGGAAGGTGATCAAAACCTTGGTCAGAGGGAGATTCTAGAAGGAGCAGTGAGAGAGGTGGAGAGGTTAAGTGAGGGCCCAGGCAGCTGAAGACATGGCCCACGAGCGATTCACATCCATTGACTTCATCTACACCTGCTACTACCTGGGGAAAGCGGGCAGCATAATCAAAAACCCCTCCCACCCGGCTACTCACTCTTCCAACCTCTACCATCGGGCAGGAGTTACACAGAGGCTACAATCGGAGGAATGTAGAGATCTCAGAGGGTTGTAGGGCTGGAGAAGAGGATTACAGAGGTCAAGAGGATGACTGAGGCCATGGGAAAACTTTGAAACCAAGGATGAGAATGTGAAATCGAGGCATTGCCCAGGAGACAGTGTAGGTCAGTGAGCACATGGCTGATAGATAATACTGGGTGCGAGTTCTAAATGCGCTCAGGTTTATAGATGGGAGGTGTGCCAGGAGAGGATTGAACAGTGAGCCACGCTGCCCACAGCAGAACCCACCTCATATTTCGAAGGCAGATAGAGGAATCATGGAAACAAAGTACCTAGACTTCCTCAGGAAACTAAGGAAATTCGGCACATCCACATGAACCCTTCCCAACTTTTACAGCTGCACCATAGAAAGCATCCTATCTGGCTGCATCACAGCCTGGTATGACAACTGCTCGGCCCAGGACCACAAGAAACTTCAGAGAGTCGTGAACACCGTCCAGTCCATCACACGAACCTGCCTCCCATCCATTGACTTCATCTACACCTCCTGCTGCCTGGGGAAAGCGGGCAGCACAATCAAAGACCCCTCCCACCCGGCTTACTCACTCTTCCAACTTCTTCCATCGGGCAGGAGATACAGAAGTCTGAGAACACGCACGTACATACTCAAAAACAGCTTCACCCTGCTGTTACCAGACTCCTAAACGGCCCTCTTATGGACTGACATCATTAACACTACACCCTGTATGCGTCATCCGATGCCGGTGCTTATGTAGTTACATTGTATACCTTGTGTTGCCCGATTATATATTTTATTCCCTTTTCTTCCCATGTACTTAATGATCTGTTGAGCTGCTCGCAGAAAAATACTTTTCACTGTACCTCGGTACACATGACAATAAACAAATCCAATCCATGTCACAGGGCGCAGTAGGATGGAAGTCCTGATTCTGCTCAGGCACGAGTGGGGCAACTCAGGCCCAGGAAGTCAGATTCCCTCATACACAATCAGCTTAACAGTTCATCGGCAGTCAATGACACTCATAGTGGAAAAAAAACGTTCAAGTTGGGAGACTGACTAGTTTAAACAAACAACAAATTCAACTCATTTGCTACCCATCTCTCAAAAAGAGAAATCAAGCAAATGCCAATTGATTTGCCAACCAGACAGTGAGAGACCCACTCTTCCACCTGCTTTTCTCCACTCTCAAAAATACAGCAATCAACACTCCCAACTGATTAGGTGGTGGAGAACCCACCACATTTTAGTTTTGAATTGCTTACCAATTCACTAGCTCTGCATAACGGCGGCACAGTGGTTAGCACTGCTGCCTCACAGCTCCAGGGACCCGGGTTCAATTCCGGCCTCAGGTGACTGTCTGTGTGGAATCTGCACCCTCCCCCAGTGTCTGCGTGGGTCCCCTTTGGTTTCCTCCCACAGTCCAAAGACGTGCATGTTAGGTGGATTGGCCATGCTAAATTGCCCCTTAGTGTCCAAAGCTTAGGTGGGGCTACTGGGATAGAGTGGAGGTGTGGGCTTAAGTAGGATGCTCTTTCAAGGGCTGGTGTAGACCCGATGGCCCGAATACCCTCCTTCTGCACTGTAAATTCTATGAAATGACCTGCAGAGAACCAGCCGAGATTGGACTGCGAATGAGAAAAGGGGTCGACACCATTGTCACACTGTGGGTACTTGTGTAGTCTGATTGCCAGACAGACTGGAGAATCTGCAAAAAGGGATTTTCCAAGATGATACTGTAACTGAGAGATTATAACTGTGGAAAGTTTGGGGATCTCTTCTCCAGGAGAAAGAAAGAAAACTTGGAAGATTGGCCTGATGGGAGGTCTTTAAAATTATGAAAGAATTTGGTAAGAGTCAATGTTGTCATTTGTGGGAGAGATCAGAACTCCTTCCTTCAGGTCCCACGCCCTAAGAGGGTGCTGGCAACCATGGACTTCCTATTGGCTTGATCTGTGATTCTGGTCGTGCGCTGCAGAGGTTTGCCATTGCCTTCTGCAATAGAGCTAGCCGCCTTCTGCAATAGGGCTAGCCAGGAAACTCTGCCACTCTCACCGCCTGCCTATCAGGCGTATTGGAATGCAGAGGTAATGAACATAAGGTTAATTAAGTTTGTGAAAGGAGCCCCGAATGATCCAATCACTAATCCAAATTGTATTGAAATTGTGGATTTCCAGTTGATTCACTGCAGAAAATGTTTACACAAATCTGTTTGTTCAACAGAAATTAAGAAGGTTTCTGCTTCTGGTAAGTCTTTACATTTGGAGTACTTATTGTCCTACTTTACTGTGCATTCAGTTATCTGGAATTGATAACGACATGCACTCTGACTGATTCTGGACCGGTTCTGGGGGAGGTGGGACCAGTACAAACCGGACGGTCTGCACTTGGGCAGGACTGGAACCGATGTCCTAGGGGGGGTGTTTTCTAGAGCTGTTGGGGAGGGTTTAAACTAATGTGGCAGGGGGATGGGAACCAATGCAGGAAGTTGGAAGGTAGTAAAACAGGGACAGAAACAAAAGGAAGTAAGGGGAAAAGTGCAAGGCAGAGAAGACATAGTCAGAAATCCATAAGGGCGACAGTACAAGGTACAGTGACTGAGGGGAGCACAGTGAATAGGCCCAGTAATAACAATAGGAATAAAACTGGAGATGTTAAGATTCAAAACAGAGGTAAAAAAACCAACATAAGTGTACTTTACCTGAATGCTCGTAGTATTCGGAATAAAGTAAATGAGTTGGTGGCACAAATCATCGTGAATGACTATGATTTAGTGGCCATTACTGAAACATGGTTAAAGGATGGTCACGACTGGGAGTTAAATATCCGAGAGTATCAAACTATTCGGAAGGACAGAGTGGATGGTAAGGGAGGTGGTGTTGCTCTGTTATTTAAGGATGACATCCGGGCAATAGTAAGGGATGACATCGGTGCTATGGAGGATAAGGTTGAATCCATTTGGGTGGAAATCAGGAATAGTAAGGCGAAAAAGTCACTGATAGGAGTAGTCTATCGGCCACCAAATAGTAACGAGATGGTGGGGCAGGCAATAAACAAAGAAATAACTGATGCATGTAGAAATGGTACAGCAGTTATCATGGGGGATTTTAATCTACATGTCGATTGGTTTAACCAGGTCGGTCAAGGCAACCGTGAGGAGTTAAAAGAATGTATCCGCAATAGTTTCCTAGAACAGTATGTAATGGAACCTACGAGGGAACAAGCGGTCCTAGATCTTGTCCTGTGTAATGAGACAGGATTGATTCATGATCTCATAGTTAGGGATCCTCTCGGAAGGAGCAATCACAATATGGTGGAATTTAAAATACAGATGGAGGGTGAGAAAGTAAAATCAAATACTAGTGTTTTGTGTTTAAACAAAGGAGATTACAAGGGGATGAGAGAAGAACTAGCTAAGGTAGACTGGGAGCTAATACTTTATGGTGGAACAGTTGAGGAACAGTGGAGAACCTTCCAAGCGATTTTTCACAGTGCTCAGCAAAGGTTTATACCAACAAAAAGGAAGGACGGAAGAAAGAGGGAAAATCGACCGTGGATATCTAAGGAAATAAGGGAGAGTATCAAATTGAAGGAAAAAGCATATAAAGTGGCAAAGATTGCTGGGAGATTAGAGGACTGGGAAATCTTTAGGGGGCAACAGAAAGCTACTAAAAAAGCTATAAAGAAGAGTAAGATAGAGTATGAGAGTAAACTTGCTCAGAATATAAAAACAGACAGTAAAAGTTTTTACAAATATATAAGACAAAAAAGAGTGGCTAAGGTAAATATTGGTCCTTTAGAGGATGAGAAGGGAGTTTTAATAATGGGAAATGAGGAAATGGCTGAGGAACTGAACAGGTTTTTTGGGTCGGTCTTCACAGTGGAAGACACAAATAACATGCCAGCGACTGATAGAAATGAGGCTATGACAGGTGAGGACCTTGAGAGGATTGTTATCACTAAGGAGGGAGTGATGGGCAAGCTAATGGGGCTAAAGGTAGACAAGTCTCCTGGCCCTGATGGAATGCATCCCAGAGTGCTAAAAGAGATGGCTAGGGAAATTTCAGATGCACTAGTGATAATTTACCGAAATTCACTAGGCTGTGGGGTGGTCCCGGTGGATTGGAAATTAGCAAACGTGATGCCACTGTTTAAAAAAGGAGGTAGGCAGAAAGCAGGAAATTATAGGCCAGTGAGCTTAACTTCGGTAATAGGGAAGATGCTGGAATCTATCATCAAGGAAGAAAAAGCGAGGCATCTGGATAGAAATTGTCCCATTGGGCAGACGCAGCATGGGTTCGTAAAAGGCAGGTCATGCCTAACTAATTTAGTGGAATTTTTTGAGGACAGTGCAGTAGATAACGGGGAGCCGATGGATGTGGTATATCTGGATTTCCAGAAAGCCTTTGACAAGGTGCCACACAAAAGGTTGCTGCATAAGATAAAGATGCATGGCATTAAGGGTAAAGTAGTAGCATGGATAGAGGATTGGTTAATTAATAGAAAGCAAAGAGTTGGGATAAATGGGTGTTTCTCTGGTTGGCAATCAGTAGCTAGTGGTGTCCCTCAGGGATCCGTGTTGGGCCCACAATTGTTCACAATTTACATAGATGATTTGGAGTTGGGGACCAAGGGCAATGTGTCCAAGTTTGCAGATGACACTAAGATGAGTGGTAAAGCGAAAAGTGCAGAGGATACTGGAAGTCTGCAGAGGGATTTGGATAGGTTAAGTGAATGGGCTCGGGTCTGGCAGATGGAATACAATGTTGACAAATGTGAGGTTATCCATTTTGGTAGGAATAACAGCAAACGGGATTATTATTTAAACAATAAAATATTAAAGCATGCCGCTGTTCAGAGAGACTTGGGTGTTCTAGTGCATGAGTCACAGAAGGTTGGTTTACAAGTGCAACAGGTGATTAAGAAGGCAAATGGAATTTTGTCCTTCATTGCCCTTGGAGGGGGGCGGGGCTGAGAGAGGGGGGTGGGGCCGAGAGAGGGGGGCGGGGCCGAGAGAGGGGGGGCGGGGCCGAGAGGGAGTGGGTCGGGGGCGAGAGTGGGGCGGGGGCGAGAGGGGGGCGGGGGCGAGCGGGGGCGGGGGCGAGCGGACCCGAGGGGGGGGAGCAGACCGAGGGGGGAGCGGACCGAGCGGGGGGGGCGGACCCGAGGGGGGGGCGGACCCGAGGGGGGGCGGACCCGAGGGGGGGGCGGACCCGAGGGGGGGGGCGGACCCGAGGGGGGGGGGTCGGACCCGAGACCAGGGGAGGGGGGGTAGCGGACCGAGCGGGGGGGCGGACCGAGGGGGCGGAACGGGGGGGGGGTGCGGAAGGGGGGAGGGCGGACAGAGTGGGGGGGGCCCCCTGGGGGAGTGCGGCCACCCTGGGGGAGTGCGGCCATCTTGGGGGAGTGCGGCCACCGCGCATGCGCTGGTTGGCACCGGCCCAACTGCGCATGCGCGGGACCCGATTCTCTGGCGCCCCCTAGCACATGGCGCCCCGGGCGACTGCCCGAGTTGCCGGTGCCTTGAGCCGGCCCTGATTGCTAGAGGGATGGAGTTTAAGACTAGGGAGGTTATGTTGCAATTGTATAAGGTGTTAGTGCCGCCACACCTGGAGTATTGTGTTCAGTTTTGGTCTCCTTACTTGAGAAAGGACGTACTGGCGCTGGAGGGTGTGCAGAGGAGATTCACTAGGTTAATCCCAGAGCTGAAGGGATTGGATTATGAGGAGAGGTTGAGTAGACTGGGACTGTACTCGTTGGAATTTAGAAGGTTGAGGGGGGATCTTATAGAAACATTTAAAATTATGAAGGGAATAGATAGGATAGATGCGGGCAGGTTGTTTCCACTGGCGGATGACAGCAGAACTAGGGGGCATAGCCTCAAAATAAGGGGAAGTACATTTAGAACTGAGTTTAGGAGGAACTTCTTCACCCAAAGGGTTGTGAATCTATGGAATTCCTTGCCCAGTGAAGCAGTTGAGGCTCCTTCATTACATGTTTTTAAGGTAAAGATAGATAGTTTTTTGAAGAATAAAGGGATTAAGGGTTATGGTGTTCGGGCCGGAAAGTGGAGCTGAGTCCACAAAAGATCAGCCATGATCTAATTGAATGGCGGAGCAGGCTCGAGGGGCCAGATGGCCTACTCCTGCTCCTAGTTCTATGTTCTTATGTTCTTATACTGACTGACACTGACACACAATCCGGATACTAATCGTCACTGACTGACACTGACACACAATCCAGATACTAATAGACACTGACTGACACTGACACACTCTCCTGATACTAATATACCCTGACTGACACTGACACACTCTCCAGATACTAATAGACACTGACACACAATCCAGATACTAATAGACACTGACTGACACTGACACACTCTCCAGATGCTAATAGACACTGACTGACACTGACACACAATCCAGATACTAATAGACACTGACTGACACTGACACACACTCCAGATACTAATAGACACTGACTGACACACTCTCCAGATAAAATCGCGAGTCCCCACCCTGGTTTGACCCTGGATCCAACCACCTTTGACACCGTCCCCGCCACCCCCTTCCAGAATTCTTCCAGTGCCGGGCATGCCCAGAACATATGGGCATGATTTGCTGGACTCCCCGAACACCTGGTGCACCTGTCCTCACCCCCAAAGAAACTACTCATCCTAGTCCCGGACATGTGGGCCCAGTGCAGCACCTTAAATTGGATGAGACTAAGCCTTGCACATGAAGAGGAAGAGTTGACTCTCTCCAAGGCATCCGCCCAAGTCCCATCCTCTATCTGCTCCCCAAGTTCCCCCTCCCATTTAGCCTTCAGCTCCTCCACCGAAGACTCCTCCACCTCCTGCATTACCTTATAGATGTCAGACACCTTCCCATCTCTGACCCACACCCCCGAAAGCACTCTGTCCATCGTCCCCCGCGAGGGCAGCAAAGGAAATCCCTCTACCTGTCGCCTAGCAAACGCCTTTACCTGCAAGTATCTGAACGTGTTCCCTTAGGGAAGCCCAAATTTATCTTCCAGTTCCCCCAGGCCCGCAAACCTCCCGCCAATAAACAGGTCCCTCAATTTACTGATGCCCACTCTTTGCCACCCCCTAAATCCCCCATCCTTGTTCCCCCAGATGAACCGATGATTGCCACCCAGTGGAGCCTCCATCGAGCCCCCTGCTTCCCCCCTATGCTGTCTCCACTGTCCCCAGATTCTTAGGGTCGCCGCCACCACCGGGCTCGTGGTAAACCTCTTAGGGGAGGGCGGCAACTGCGCCGTTACCATGGCACCCAGGCTCGTACCTCTACATGACGCCATCTCAATTCTTTTCCACGCCGCCCCTCCCCCCTCCATTACCCATTTACGCACCATTGACACATTGGCCGCCCAATAGTACCCCAAAAGGTTGGGCAGCGCCAGCCTGCCTCTATCCCTCCCTCGCTCCAGGAAAACCCTCTTCACTCTCGAAGTCCCATGTGCTCACACAAAGCTCAAAATACTGCTAGTCACTCTCCTAAAGAAGGCCCTGGGGATAAAAATGGGCAGGCACTGAAAGAAGAACAAGAACCTCGGAAGCACCATCATTTTGACAGACTGTACCCTCCCCGCCAACGACAATGGCAGCATGTCCCACCTCTTGAACTCCTCCTCCATCTGATCTACAATTCTGGTGAAATTATGCTTGTGAAGAGTCCCCTAGCCCCTGGCCACCTGCACCCCCAGGTACCTACAATTCTCCCTTGCCCGCCTAAGCGGGAGCCTACCAATTCCTTCCTCCTGGTCTCCAGGATGCACCACAAACACTTTACTCTTGCCTAAATTTAGTTTATAACCTGAAAAGGTCCCAAACTCAGCTAGCAGCTCCATCACCCCCTACATCCCTCCCACCGGGTCCGCCACATACAGTAACAGTTCATCGGCATACAACGACACCCTATGTTCCTCCCCACCTCACACCAAACCTCTCCATCTCTCTGAGTCCCTCAACGCCATCGCCAGCGGCTCGATTGCCAGTGCAAACAACAAGGGGGACAGGGGGCAACCCTGCCTGGTCCCTCGGTAAAGCCGGAAGTACTCCGACCTCCTCCCGTTCGTGGCCACGCACGCTATCGGGGCCTCATATAGCAGCCTCACCCATCTAATAAACCCTTCACCAAATCGAAACCTCCCCAACACCTCCCATAAGTACCCCCACTCCACTCTATCGAAGGCCTTCTCCGCATCCAGCGCCACCACTATCTCTGCCTCCCCCTCAATCGCCGGCATCATGATGACATTCAACAATCTCCGCACATTCGTGTTCAGCTGCCTTCCCTTCACAAACCCTGTCTGGTCCTCGTGTACAACCCCTGGCACACAGTCCTCTATCCTGGTGGCCAGGATCTTTGCCAGCACCTTGGCATCCACATTAAGGAGAGATATGGGCCTGTATGAACCACACTGCTGGGGGTCCTTGTCCCTCTTTACGATTAACGAGATCAGCGCCCGCAACATCGTCGGGGGAAAAGTCCCTCCTTCTAACGCTTTGTTAAGTGTCCGCACCAGCAAGGGGCCCACTAGGTCCACAACCTTTTTATAAAATTCCACCGGGAACCCATCTGGCCCCGGTGCCTTCCCTGACTGCATCTGCCCGATCCCCTTAACTAGCTCCTCCAGCTCAATCGGCACACCCAACCCCGCCACCTGCTCCTCTGGCACCCTCGGGAAAGAAACCCCGTTGAGGAACATCTTCATTCCCCTCCTCTCCCCCGTTGGCTCCGACCGGTACAGTTCCTCGTAAAAGTCCTTGAAGACCTTATTCACCTCTAACCCCTTCTGCACCACATTCCCACTCTTGTCTCTCACTCCACCAATTTCCTTTGCCGCATCCCGCTTGCGGAGCTGATGAGCCAGCATCCTACTCGCCTTTTCACCATGTTCGTACACTGCCCCTTGTGCCTTCCTCCACTGTGCCTCCACCTTTCTAGTGGTCAGCAAATCAAATTCAGCTTGCTGGCTGCGCCTCTCCCCCAACAGTCCCTCCTCTGGTGCCTCTGCGTACCTCCTGTCTCCCTCCAGCATCCTTCCCACCAGTCTATCTCTTTCACTCCTCTCGCTCCTCTCCCTGTGTGCCCGGATGGATATCAGCTCCCCACGAATCACTGCCTTCAGGGCTTCCCAGACTACCCCCACCTGAACCTCCCCCGTATCATTCACCTCGAGGTACCCCTCAATACTTGCCCGGACCCTCCTACACACCTCCTCCTCCGCCAACAACCCCACATCCAACCGCCACAACGGGCGCTGGTCCCGCACCTCCCCCATCTCCAACTCTATCCAATGCGGAGCGTGGTCGGAGATTGCAATGGCCGAATACCCGGCCTCCTCCACTCTCGGAATCAGTCCCCTACTCACCACGAAGAAGTCTATCCGAGAGTAGACCCTATGTACGTGGGAGAAGAAAGTGTACTCCCGTGCCCTCGGACTCACAAACCTCCATGGATCCACCCCACCCATCTGGTCCATAAACCCTCTCAGTACCTTGGCCGCCGCCGGCCTCTTACCCGTCCTAGAGCTGGACCGATCCAGTGAAGGATCCAACAACGTATTGAAATCCCCCCCCATGACCAGACCTCCCGCCTCTAGATCCGGGACCAGTCCCAACATAAGCCTCATAAAGCCCGCATCGTCCCAATTTGGGGCATACACACTAGCCAGTACCACCTTCTCTCCCTGTAGCCTGCCCCTAACCATAATATACCTACCCCCCTTATCCACCACCGCCTCCGATGCCTCAAATGCCACATTTTTCCCCACCAGAATCGCCACTCCCCGGTTCTTCACATCCAACCCAGAGTGGAAAACCGGCTCCACCCACCCCTTCCTCAGACGGACCTGGTCCGCCACCTTCAGGTGGGTCTCCTGAAGCATCGCCACATCTGCCTTTAGCCCCCTCAGATGAGCAAGTACCCTCGACCGCTTCACCGGCCCATTCAATCCTCTCGCATTCCAGGTGACCAACCGGATCAGAGGGCGTCCCGCCCCCCCACCCCGTCGACTAGCCATAGCCCGTCGACTGCCCGTCCCAGGCCAAAACCCCCCGCCCGACCCAGTCCCCACAGCGACAATACCTCACCTCTGTCCCCCCGGCCCCCACCAGTTCCTTCCTGACCCTGCCAGCAGCAACCCGGTATTCCCCTTTCCCTCCCTCCCTCCACCCCCAGGCTAGGAACCCTCATAGCCGCGAACCGTCCTCCATTGTACTTCCGTGGGTCAGCTAACTTCTGCTGACCCCGGAAACTCCCGCCAATAACCTGACCCCTCCCAAAGTGGGATCATCCCCCATCCTATCCCTCCTCCAGGCACCGCTCCAGCGCGGGGAAGAACCAGTTAAGGCCCCGCCCTGCCCCGTCATCGTCTCCACCCGCAGCGCAGGAAACCAGAGGAAAGCTCGCGCTTTCGCACTGCCCCACCACACCTTTCTGACGCAGCTCCCAAATATCAGCCCCACTCCATACCCCCAGTCCAACATAGAATACAACAAACCCCCCTCAAACCTCCCCGCAAGATACAAAACTCAAACAATGCCCTCCAGCAAAACACATAACAGAACAACACCCCCATAAATAACCATATCAGAATTGCAAAAGTACAGAAAAAGAGAACACAGCAATAGCAGAATCTAGCAATAAAATATTACAACCGACCCCGCAACCCCCAACCCCTAGTTCAAGTCCAGTTTCTCCGTCCGCACGAAGGCCCACGCCACCTCCAGGGAATTGAAATAATAATGCCGGTCCGAATAAGTTACCCACAGGCGCGCAGGCTGCAACATTCCAAACTTAATCTTCTTCTTGTAAAGCACCTCTTTCGTCCGATTAAACCCGGACCGCCGCTTAGCTACCCCTGCACTTCAATCCTGGTAGATCCGTACTACCCCATTCTCCCAGTTGCTGCTCTTCACCTTCTTGGCCCAGCGCAGCACACACTCTCGATCACTGAACCGGTGGAACCTCGCCAGCACCGCACGTGGGGGTTCATTCTCCTTAGGCCTCCTGGCCCAGTACTCTGTGTGCTCCCTCCAGCTCCAGGGGCAGATGGAAAGACCCGGCCCCACTAGCGAGTTCAGCATCGTAGCCACGTAGGTTGTCAGGTCCGACCCCTCCAGCCCCTCCGCAAGGCCCAAGATCCGCAGATTTTTCCGCCTCACGCGGTGATCAAGCTCCTCGAAGCGGTCCTGCCACTTCTTGTGGAGTGCCTCGTGTCCCTCCACCTTAATCACGAGAATCCCGGCCTCCTCCTCTCGTTCAGTGGCCTGCGTCTGCAACTCCTTGATGGCAGCACCCTGGGTCGTCTGAATCTCCGAGAGCCTTTTGTTCATTTCCTGCAGAGAGCTCAGTACCTCAGCCTTGAAATCTGCAAAACAGCGCAGGAGAGCAGCTTGTTGCTCCAGGGCCCACTGCTTCCACTCCTCTGGAGCTCCGCCGGCCGCCATCTTGGATTCCTTCCCCCGTTTTTTCTGGGGAGCTGCTGCCGTTTTTTCCCCCTTTCCACTCCGAGTTCGAGTCATGAACTGCGGGGAAAGTCGATCAGCACACCTTCTCCCACCGGGAGACGTCGAAAAATTTCCGTTTTGGGCTCTAAAAAGAGCCGAAAAGTCCGTTTGAAACGGGAGATCCCAAATTTGCGGCTTCCTACGTCATCGCCGCCACCGGAAGTCTCAGAGGCAGATATCTCTCTGATATTAGAGCAGAGGTGGATGAACTGAAATGAAATAGAGACTTTCATTTATATAGCAACTTCCATGATTGGACAGGGTGTCCCAATGGACCTTAGACCCAATGAAACATATTTGAAGTGTATTAATTGTTTAGTATAACAAGCATGGAAGCAAGCCCACACAGGATACACAGACATAATGATGCAGACAATCTGACATAATGGTGATGATTGAAGGCTAAATATTCATCATTGAATCATAGAGTATTACAGCACAAAAAAAGGCCCTTTGACCCATTGTGCCTAAACTGGCCATCAAGTATCTATCTATTCTCATCACTTTTTCTAATATTTTTTTATAGCCTTTTATGCCAGGTCCAGGACAACTCCCATTCTTTTCTTCAAAACTAGCATCAATAGAATTCTTTCTGTCCACCTGAGAGAGTTTCGGTATAACAACTTTCTCAAAAGGTATTGCCTCTCACAATGCAGCACACCTGCTGTATAGTCCTAGCATGCCAGCCTAGACTTGTTTATTGTGTTCAAGTCTTTGAGTGGGATTTGAACCCACAACCTTCTGACTAAACAATGAGGGTGCTACCAATTGAATGATAGCTGAAATGGGCAAGAATTGTTGAATTCATTTCTGAAATGTCAATTGAATTCTCCGGATAGTGCTGAATGTGTCAGTCACTGAACTGGTTGGGTTAATATTTGGATTTCCAGTTGATGCTCTGCCGATAATATGAACACAAATCTATCTGTTGAACAGGAGATTGAAGAACATCTTATTCTGGCAGAATTCTTCAGAGCAGTTATTGTCCTGCAAGCTGAGAATATTAATTATTTAGAACTTGAATATTGGTGAAAAAAGGGACATGCTATCAAAGCTTTTCATATTGCACTTATCAGGAAAACTTGCAATAAATTACCAACAGTAACAAGGCAACAACAATTTATACCATATGAGAAGAAAGTGTTGATTGGTTGGCACGTGTACTTTTATAGGCAGAACCATGCCATGAAGAATGCAGCATGGAACAGTTAACTGCGCACCTTTTTTCAAATTCAAACCGGGTGAGTCGGCTCTGATTGGTCAAGTCACTGCCACGGGGAATGAACCAAGGAATGGTTGTTCCCAAAATATTTGTTTAATTGAGAAAGGTGCAATTGCTGGACATGTTACTTTTGCCTGCAAATGCTTTAGTGTGAATAATGGCATCTGAGTCAGGCTTGGGAACTTTATTCCCCTCATAAAAGCATTCAGAATCTATGGGTGCCAGCGGGCATGCCAGAAAATCCCACCCATAGATTCTGAATGCTTTTATGAGGGGAATAAAGTTCCAAAGCCTGACTCAGATGCCATTATTCACACTAAAGCATTTGCAGGTAAAAGGAACATGTCCAGCAATTTATTAAGATGCAGAGGTAATGAACGGAAAGCTTAATTAAGTTTGTGAAAAGAGCCCCAAATGATCCAATCACTAATCCAAATTGTATTGAAATTGTGGATTTTCAATTGATTCACTGCAGAAAATGTTTACACAAATCTGTTTGTTCAACAGAAATTAAGAAGGTTTCTGCTCCTGGTAAGTCTTAAATTTGGAGTACTTATTGTCCTACTTTCAGTTACTTTCTGGAATTGATAAATCTGCAAAACAGCGCAGGAGAGCAGCTTGTTGCTCCAGGGCCCACTGCTTCCACTCCTCTGGAGTTCCGCCGGCCGCCATCTTGGATTCCTTCCCCCGTTTTTTCTGGGGAGCTGCTGCCGTTTTTTCCCCCTTTCCACTCCGAGTTCGAGTCATGAACTGCGGGGAAAGTCGATCAGCACACCTTCTCCCACCGGGAGACGTCGAAAAATTTCCGTTTTGGGCTCTAAAAAGAGCCGAAAAGTCCGTTTGAAACGGGAGATCCCAAATTTGCGGCTTCCTACGTCATCGCCGCCACCGGAAGTCTCAGAGGCAGATATCTCTCTGATATTAGAGCAGAGGTGGATGAACTGAAATGAAATAGAGACTTTCATTTATATAGCAACTTCCATGATTGGACAGGGTGTCCCAATGGACCTTAGACCCAATGAAACATATTTGAAGTGTATTAATTGTTTAATATAACAAGCATGGAAGCAAGCCCACACAGGATACACAGACATAATGATGCAGACAATCTGACATAATGGTGATGATTGAAGGCTAAATATTCATCATTGAATCATAGAGTATTACAGCACAAAAAAAGGCCCTTTGACCCATTGTGCCTAAACTGGCCATCAAGTATCTATCTATTCTCATCACTTTTTCTAATATTTTTTTTATAGCCTTTTATGCCAGGTCCAGGACAACTCCCATTCTTTTCTTCAAAACTAGCATCAATAGAATTCTTTCTGTCCACCTGAGAGAGTTTCGGTATAACAACTTTCTCAAAAGGTATTGTCTCTCACAATGCAGCACACCTGCTGTATAGTCCTAGCATGCCAGTCTAGACTTGTTTATTGTGTTCAAGTCTTTGAGTGGGATTTGAACCCACAACCTTCTGACTAAACAATGAGGGTGCTACCAATTGAATGATAGCTGAAATGGGCAAGAATAGTTGAATTCATTTCTGAAATGTCAATTGAATTCTCCGGATAGTGCTGAATGTGTCAGTCACTGAACTGGTTGGGTTAATATTTGGATTTCCAGTTGATGCTCTGCCGATAATATGAACACAAATCTATCTGTTGAACAGGAGATTGAAGAACATCTTATTCTGGCAGAATTCTTCAGAGCAGTTATTGTCCTGCAAGCTGAGATAATTAATTATTTAGAACTTGAATATTGGTGAAAAAAGGGACATGCTATCAAAGCTTTTCATATTGCACTTATCAGGAAAACTTGCAATAAATTACCAACAGTAACAAGGCAACAACAATTTATACCATATGAGAAGAAAGTGTTGATTGGTTGGCACGTGTACTTTTATAGGCAGAACCATGCCATGAAGAATGCAGCCTGGAACAGTTAACTGTGCACCTTTTTTCAAATTCAAACCAGGTGAGTCGACTCTGATTGGTCAAGTCACTGCCATGGGGAATGAACCAAGGAATGGTTGTTCCCAAAATATTTGTTTAATTGAGAAAGGCGCAATTGCTGGACATGTTACTTTTGCCTGCAAATGCTTTAGTGTGAATAATGGCATCTGAGTCAGGCTTGGGAACCCTTATTCCCCTCATAAAAGCATTCGGAATCTATGGGTGCCAGCGGGCATGCCAGAAAATCCCACCCATAGATTCCGAATGCTTTTATGAGGGGAATAAAGTTCCAAAGCCTGACTCAGATGCCATTATTCACACTAAAGCATTTGCAGGCAAAAGGAACATGTCCAGCAATTTATTAAGGTGCAGAGGTAATGAACGGAAAGCTTAATTAAGTTTATGAAAAGAGCCCCAAATGATCCAATCACTAATCCAAATTGTATTGAAATTGTGGATTTTCAATTGATTCACTGCAGAAAATGTTTACACAAATCTGTTTGTTCAACAGAAATTAAGAAGGTTTCTGCTCCTGGTAAGTCTTAAATTTGGAGTACTTATTGTCCTACTTTCAGTTACTTTCTCGAATTGATAACGACATGCACTCTGACTGATGCTGTTCAACAGAGACCCGCCCTAAATCTCGTCACTGCACCATTACGGTATCCAATAAATTAAGCAGGATTGTCCGGTCCCACCAATGGTGATCCCCTGCCATGAGTTCCCCATCCGCGGCATGTGCAAACAATGAGAAACCCCAACAGTCAGTGATGGGAGTAGAAAGTCCCACTGCCAGTCAATGACTCCGACCCTCTGAAAAACTATCTGACCACTCCCCCACCCTATCCCCGTAACCCCACCTAATCTGCACATTTTTGGACACAAAGAAGTAATTTAGCATGGCCAATCCATCTAACCTGCACATCTTTGGCCTTTGGGAGGAAACTGGAGCATCCGGAGGAAATCCACACAGACACGGGGAGAACGTGCAAACTCCACACAGTCACCTGAGGCTGGAATCAAATCCAAGTCCTGGACAATGTGAGGCAGCAGTGCTGACCATTGTGCCACTTTTTTGAGGTGGTAACTGGGTGCCAATCAATTGAACCATTTTGACCTCGAGTGAAAGACATTATTCAAAATAGTTTGCTGCCTGACTCTGCCATCAGAGAGTTAGTTACAGAGGAGTAAAAACATCACTTAATTAAGATGCAGAGGTAATGAACGGAAAGCTTAATTAAGTTTGTGAAAAGAGCCCCAAATGATCCAATCTAATTCAAATTGTATTGAAATTGTGGATTTTCAATTGATTCACTGCAGAAAATGTTTACACAAATCTGTTTGTTCAACAGAAATTAAGAAGGTTTCTGCTCCTGGTAAGTCTTAAATTTGGAGTACTTATTGTCCTACTTTCAGTTACTTTCTGGAATTGATAACGACATGCATTCTGACTGATGCTGTTCAACAGAGACCCACCCTAAATCTCGTCACTGTACCATTATGGTGTCCATTAAATTAAGCAGGATTTATAAATCTTTGTGATTATTAAGCAGGGTGCGATGTAAATATAACCAATGGATCAACAGAATGACCTGGCTGCTCATTCTAGCAAAGTATGCAAAGAGAATGTCATGATGCATTGCAGGACCTCACCAAGCCTCCTGATGCAAACCCATGGCCTCTGCCACCTTGAAGGACAAGAGCAGCAGATGCCTGAGAACACCACCACCTCGAGATTCCCCTCCAAGTCACTCACCACCCCGACTTGGAAACATATCGGCCGTTCCTTCAGTATCACTGGGTCAAAATCCTGGATCTCCCTCCCTAACAGCACTCTGGGTGCACCTGCACTTCAGCGACTGCAGCGGTTCAAGAAGGTGACTCACCACCACCTTCTGAAGGGCAACTAGGGATAGGCAATACATGCTGGTCTCACCAGCAATGCCCACATCTTGTAAATTTTTTTTTAATGGGAAACAGGGTACCCCTTTTTATCAAATTTGTACCCCATGGAAAACATTATCTTGCAGACAGAGAAGTATTACATGTCATTAGTAATTATATATCCACTAACAGACTCACCATATATCTTCCCTTCAATATCCATTTGTTGACCACATCAATTGTGGCAGATGTTAATGCAACAATTTCAAACAGACAGTGAACTTGGCTGATTCTTCAAAATGAAGGCTGGAATTCTCCAGTTGTTCATTGGTGGCGTGTTTCTCTGATCCCGCTGGTAGCACATCCCCACCCGCAGGTTTCCTGGCAGCGTGGGATGGCTTCAGTGGGAATTCCCATTGACATCAGCAGGAATACAGAATCCCATCACTAGCGAATGGCGCACTGCCGAGAACACGCAGCTGGGAGACCAGAGAATCCAGCCCCCTGGGTGTCAAATGAAAGAAGGGAGATTTAGAAATTTGGTAGTCACTGTTTAAAAATAAGGGGTTACCCATTTGAAATGGAGATAAAGCAAAAATCATTTCTCTCACGGGGTGGCAAATCTTTGGAACATTCTTCCTCAAAAGGTTGTGGAACAGGATTATAAATATCTTTAAGGCCGAGGTGGATAGATTCTCGGTAAGAAAGGGAATGATAGGTTATCAGGGGGATCATAGAATCATAGAATTTACAGTGTAGAAGGAGGCCATTCGGCCCATCGAGTCTGCACCGGCTCTTGGAAAGAACACCCTACCAAGCCCACACCTCCACCCTATCCCCATAACCCAGTGACCCCACCCAACACTAAGGGCAATTTAGGACACTAAGGACAATTGGTCATGGCCAATCCACCTAATCTGCACGTCTTTGGACTGTGGGAAGAAACCGGAGCACCCGAAGGAAACCCACTCACACACGAGGAGAACGTGCAGACTCCGCACGGACAGTGACCCAAGCCGGGAATCGTACCTGGGACCCTGGAGCTGTGAAGCAATTGTGCTATCCACAATGCTACCCTGCTGCCTTATGGGGGGTTGGGAGGTGGGTGTAGGCAAGAATCAGATTTGAGGTTCCTGTCAGATTTCCACAATCTTATTGAATGGCGGAGTAGGCCCAAGAGGCCAAGTTGTCCATCCTGCACCTTGTTTATATGTTTAAAATGTATAGTTGACTCGAACTGTCAGTATCATTTAGAACATCTGAAATAATGTTGATACCTTCTTTGGTCAGGTGTTATATTTTAGAAATGGAACTGACCCATTAGGATTTGGTGCACAAACAGAAGAATGCAAGAATAAGGAGCAACGGTAGACCGCGTGGCCTATTTGGGCTGCACTGCCATTCAATACGATCATGGCTGATCTGGGGCTCCATCTTTATTTTACCATGAATGCCCCTTACCCCTTAATCCCACTGAGGCCAGCAAACTGTCCAGCCCAGTGTTAAAGGTATTCAACCTCCTCAGGTAAAGTATTCCAGAGATAGACAAACCTTTGAGTGAAATAATTCCTTCTCATTGAAGTCCTATACCATTGGCCATTTATTCTGAGGATGTTATCCCATGTTTTAGATTCCCTGCTCAAGGAAAGACAATCTCCCTACCCTATCAGTCCCTGCAGAATTTTCTAGGTTTCAATAAGACCACCTCTCACTCTTCTGAACTGCAGACAATGTGAGCCCAATTTATTCACCCTTCACTGCATTGTGAAACTGCTCATTTACCTCCATTCATGTGCAAGAACACTATTTGTTGTATGAATTCTCCATTTTCAAAATTAGAATAAAACATTAATCAGATTATATATTTATATGGACAGTATATGTTACTTTCCTGCCCTGAAGTGTGACAATTAACCAGACCCCAGTCAAGATTTAGTGAATGGACGTAACAGGCTGAATGTGTCAATCAGTCACTGCACTTATTATGATGAGATTTGGGGCGCGATTCAATGGAAAAACACACTGTCCGGTTTTAAGCGCATTTAGCGGGTTGTTTCCTGATGGCTGCAATGCTGAGAACAACCTGCTATTTAATGGCATACTGCCTTTTTTGACCTCGGGGAGTTTCTCTCTGCCAAGGCCACACTTGAGTTATTTCCTGATGGTGGCCCCGCAGGAGAGGCTCCTCGTGGATCGGGGTACCAGTTTGTCTGGCTGCCCCAATCTCCCCCGCCCCTGCCTCATTCTCCCCTCTGTTTTCGACCCTGCCCCTCCCCTCAACCTCAGGAAGGCCACTGCCAACACTCCCTCACCCACCCTCCACCTTGTAATGCTTCCATGTCCAATCCATGGCAGTGCCAACCTGACACCTGGGCAGCACCAACCTAGTACCAGGGCAATGCCAGCCTGGGCAGCCTGGGCACCCTGGCATCATAGCAGTGCCACTATGGCTGCCATGGTGGAGCTTCAAGGCTGACAGCGGAACTGCCAGGGTGCTAGGCTAGCAGCGCCAAGGTACCCAGGTGCCAGAGGGAGTGCCAGGGTGCCACCCTACCCTATCCCCGACCATCCAGGGGTCTCAAATGTCCTGGCAGATCCCCCTCAGGTGCTGTTTTGACTGGTGTACATTTGTGGAAGCCAGTACTAAACGGCACCCTGGTGAAATCTCCCAGACATGGCCATTAGGACCCAGGTGCCAGAAGAATCCTGTGAACACACACTTGTGGTGAATGTAACATGGTAATTCACACTATACCTTTGTAAGCGCAGTAGCGTTATCCGACCACTAGGGGGAGTAGCTCTGGGACTTCTCAGGAGCGTGTACAGGGCTCCACCCTTGGCTCCACCCATGACTCCTCCCCCTAGTGCTGCTGTATAAATACCCTTGTCCAGAGTCAGCCTGCAGTTCACTGAGAGTTCATCAACGGGTAACAGGCTGGCTCTGTAGTCGATTAAACCCTATATTCATATCGGAAACACATGTCTGTTGAACTGATGGTTCCATCAATTTAATCGACTTAAGAACAGTCAAGATCGATCATGGAATCAGCCCTCAAGCCTGGACGCCTGGAACTTGACCCACAGGATGCAGAGGCTGAAGAAATCTTCTCCCACTGGCTGCGGTGCTTTAAGGCCTACCTGGCAGAAGCGAGCATAGCCGAAACAACAGAGGAACAGAAGTTAAGTCTACTGCACGTGAGGGTGAGCCACAGAATCTCTACGAACTAAACTCGCCCGATTCATATACTGCAGCGCTAGCAGTACTCGAAAAGATATGCGTAAGGCCCATTAACGAAGTTTACGGACGCCATGTGTTCACGACTTGCCGCCAGTGGCCTACAGAATCACTCGCCGAATTTCTAAGGGAACTCAATAATTTGTCAAAGGACTGTAACTATCAAGTGGTTACCGCGGCTGAACACAGAGAACTTGCTGTACGCGATGTTTTTGTAGCGGGCATCAGGTCTAATTATGTGCGCCAACGACTGCTGGAAAAGGGTGCCCAAGACTTTGAAACGACTGTGGAAGCTGCTACCACGATGGAGGTCTCCTTCCACAGCCTTAACTCGTTCCCCGCGGACCCTGCGAACCAATCATGGGCCCCCGACCAGCGACTCCCCCAGGCCTGTGCTGCGCGGCCCGCGCAGCCACTATGCTGCTCCAGCCAGCCACTATGCTGCTCCAGCCAGCCACCATGCTGCTCCAGCCAGCCACTATGCTGCTCCAGCCAGCCACCATGCTGCTCCAGCCAGCCACCATGCTGCCCCAGCCAGCCACTATGCTGCCCCAGCCAGCCACCATGCTGCCCCAGCCAGCCACTATGCTGCTCCAGCCAGCCACCATGCTGCTCCAGCCAGCCACCATGCTGCCCCAGCCAGCCACTATGCTGCTCCAGCCAGCCACCATGCTGCCCCAGCCAGCCACTATGCTGCTCCAGCCAGCCGCTATGCTGCTCCAGCCTGCCATTTCTGCGGCCAGAATCAGCACCCGCGGCAGCAAATGCTCGGCCCGCAACGCAATCTGCAGCAGCTGCGGGCGGAAAGGCCACTACGCAAGAGTGTGCCTCGCTAAAAGGGCCCCAGCTTCCAACTCCCCAGCGGCACGAAGTAATCGCTTCCCACACCCGCAGGCCCGCGGGGCCCGAAATGCTGCGGCCTTTGCCCCGACCCCGGCCCCTACTGCCACGTGCGATCCATGGGGGCCGCCATCTTGGCAAACCTCCACCACGCGGCCGGCCACCTGCGACTCATGGGGGCCGCCATCTTGGACACCATCTTCCTCGCCGCCCGCCACGTGCGATCCACGGTCCCGACCTGCATCTCCATGCTCGGACAACTCATCGGAAGAATACGACTATGAACTCAGAGGGCAGTCATCACAGGGCCACTCCAGCACAGCTGATCGAGCCGCCGACTACCCGCAACTCAGCGCAGTCACACTGGACCAATCACGCCCGAAGCATCTGCGAAATTTGATGGCAGAGGTCCATATCAACGGGTACAAAACGCCATGCCTCTTCGACTCCGGGAGCACTGAGAGCTTCATACGTCCAGACCTGGTAAGACGCTGTTCGCTCCCCGTTTTCCCCATGCAGCAAACTGTCTTGCTCGTTTCAGGCTCCCATTCCATCCAGATCCAGGGGCGCACCGCCGCGACACTCACAATCCGAGGCGCTAGCTACTCAAAATTCAAACTCTACGTTTCGCCCGACCTCTGCGCGCCACTCTTATTAGGCCTAGATTTTCAATGTAACCTCAAGAGTCTCACCCTCAGCTTCGGCGGGCCCCTGCCCCCACTCATTATCTGCAGCCTCGCTGCGCTGCGAATCCCCCCCCCCCCCTCCTCTCTTCGCCAATCTCACAAAGGACTGTAAACCCGTAGCCACTCGTAGCAGACGGTATAGCCTGCAGGATAGGGTATTTATCAGATCAGAGGTCCAAAGGCTTCTCAGTGAGGGGATTATAGAGGCCAGCAATAGTCCCTGGAGAGCTCAGGTGGTGATCGTTAAGACCGGGGGGGGAATTCCGCATGGTTGTCGACTATAGTCAGACCATAAATAGATTTACGCTCCTCGACGCGTATCCCCTCCCCAGGATGCAGACATGGTAAACCAGATCGCCCAGAACCGGCTCTTTTCCACGGTGGATCTGAAGTCTGCATACCACCAGCTCCCAATCCGCCCGGAGGACCACCACTACACGGCATTCGAGGCCGATGGCCGCCTCTTCCATTTCCTCCAGGTCCCTTTCGGCGTCACTAATGGGGTCTCGGTGTTCCAACGAGCAATGGACCGAATGGTGGACAAGAACGGGCTGCGGGCCACGTTTCCGTACTTGGACAATGTCACCATCTGCGGCTATGACCAGCAGGACCACGACGCCAACCTCCACCGTTTTCTCCAGACGGCACAGAAACTGAACCTCACGTACAACAAGGAGAAATGCGTTTTCCGCACATCCAGACTAGCTATCCTCGGCTATGTCGTGAAAAACGGAGTCCTGGGCCCAGGCCCAGACCGTCTTAGAACTCTCCCTCCCCCATTGCCCCAAGGCCCTCAAATGGTGCTTGGGTTTCTTTTCCTACTACGCCCAGTGGGTCCCTCAATATGCGGACAAAGCCCGCCCACTCTTTAGGGCCACATGATTTCCCCTGTCAGCCGAGACACGCCAGGCTTTCGACGGCATCAAGAAGGACATCGCCAAAACGGTCATGCGGGCGGTGGATGAATCCACTCCATTTCAGGTAGAGAGCGACGCCTCAGAGGTAGCTCTTGCAGCCACTTTAAATCAGGCAGGGAGACCAGTCGCATTTTTCTCCCGTACCCTCTCCGCTTCAGAACTCCGACACTCCTCAGTCAAGAAAGAAGCACAAGCCATTGTGGAGGCTATCCGTTACTGGAGGTACTACCTCGCAGGTAGGAGGTTCACCCTCACCACCGACCAAAGATCGGCTGCCTTCATGTTCGACAACTCGCAAAGGGGCAAAATTAAAAACGACAAAATTCTGAGGTGGAGGATCGAACTCTCCACCTACAATTACGACATTAAGTATCGACCCGGGAAGCTCAACGAGCCTCCAGATGCCCTATCCCGCAGGACATGCGCCAGCGTGCAGATTGACCGATTGAAAGTCATCCCCAATGACCTCTGCCAACCGGAAGTCACCCGGCTCACCCAGTACATCAGGGCCTGAAACCTGCCTTTCTCCAATGAGGAGGTAAAAGCGGTCACCAGGGACTGCCCGATCTGCACGGAGTGCAAACCGCACTTCTATAGACCAGACAGGGCCCACCTGGTCAAGACTTCTAGGCCCTTTGAACGCCTCGCGATTGATTTCAAAGGGCCACTCCCCTCAACTAACAAGAACGTTTACTTACTAAACGTCGTAGACGAGTTCTCCCGTTTCCCATTCGCTATCCCGTGCCCCGACATGACCTCCCACACAGTCATCAGGGCCCTGCATAGCATCTTCACCCTGTTTGGTTTCCCCAGCTACGTACACAGCGACCGGGGTTCGTCCTTCATGAGCGACGAGCTGCGTCAGTACCTGCTTGACAAGGGCATTGCCTCGAGCAGGACTACCAGCTATAACCCCAGGGGGAACGGGCAGGTGGAGAGGGAGAACGCGACGATCTGGAAGACCGTCCTACTGACCCTCCGGTCTAGAAAACTCCAAGTCTCCCAGTGGCAGGAAGTCCTCCCAGACGCGCTTCACGCTATTAGGTCCCTTTTGTGCACAGCGACCAATCAGACCCCTCACGAGAGGCTCTTCATTTTTTCCAGGGGCACTACCACGGGGGTCTCACTTCCGGCATGACTGAGGACACCGTGCCCCGTACTTCTGAGGAAACACGTCAGGGCGCACAAAACCGACCCCCTTGTTGAAAAGATGCGCCTGCTCCACTCCAACCCCCAGTACGCATTCGTCGAGTTCCCTGATGGCCGTCAGGACACTGTATCCCTCCGGGATCTGGCACCCGCCGGATCCAGCGCCCCCTCTACCCCCACAGAAGGACCTCTCACCATACACCCCATGCTGCCGCCCCCTCGCGCTCCCGAGCCCATGAGCTCGCTTCATCAGTTCCGCGCACCCGCGCCAACCCAGCGCCCCCAGTCCCCGATCGAACCAGGAGAGTATGAAGCTCGGATACAACCCTCCTTGGAGTCCGCAATCGTACACCAGCACACAACACCCATCCAGCTTCGTTTGTGGCTTGTGGGCGGCGGAGGGGGGCGGGAGCACCACGGCCGTGCTCGGGAGGGGACTGGCCCACGGTCGGTGCCCACCGATCGTCGGACCGGCGTCTCCAAGGGACACACTTTTTTCCCTCCACCGCCCCGCAAGATCAAGCCGCCACATCTTGCGGGGCAGCGGAGGGGAAGACGGTAACCGCGCATGCGCGGGTTGGAGCCAGCCAACCTGCGCATGCGCGGCTGGCGTCACTTAGGCGCCGCCGTCGCGTCATTCTCGGCGCGCCACCTTGACGCAAGGGTCAAGGCCCGGCAGCCGAGATTTACGGAACGCCGCTCCTAGCCCCATGAGGGGGGGGGGGGTGAATAGGGTGCGAGGAGCGGCCTCCGAGGCCGTCGTGAAACTCGGCCGAGTTCACGACGGCCTTCCCGATGCCGCGCGGGAGCGGATAATTCCGCCCACAATGTAACTACATAAGCATTGGCATCAGATGAAGCAAACAGGGTGTAGTGTTAATGAGGTCAGTCCATAAGAGGGTCATTTAGGAGTCTGGTGACAGTGGGGAAGAAGCTGTTTTTGAGTCTGTTCGTGCGTGTTCTCAGACTTCTGTATCTCTTGCCCGATGAAAGAAGTTGGAAAAGTGAGTAAGTCGGGTGGGAGGGATCCTTGATTATGCTGCCTGCTTTCCCCAGGCAGCGGGAGGTGTAGATGGAGTCCATGGATGGGAGGCAGGTTTGTGTGATTGACTGGGCGGTATTCACGCCCCTTATGACTTCGACTTCACTGCCTCCGCTGGCATTCTACGCACCTCTGACCTACCTCTGACATCTTCCCTATACCTTCCTCCAATGTCCCCCCTCAGTCCCACATGGTGCCAGGTGTGCCATCATATGGCAGATATGGGCGACGGTCGCCCTGCTCACCCAGAGTCTCATCCTGCATGCCAGACCCGGGAGTTTCTGGAAGGACATGCGGCGCCAGTACAGACAGGGCCTCAAAAGCAATGACTCCATGGCTGCCACTCATAGTCCTCTTGTAGATTCTTAATGCTAGAAATCCAATAAGATTATTCATATCGAGGAATGATTGGCACTTTAATAAAGGTATACCACACAACTCCTCACACACTTCCACTCTGATGTGGCATTCCAAAAACAAACTGTTTTCCAAAACAAACACTCTTCTGGCTTAACAGTGGGTGGCTGCCTCGAATTCAAAACTTCTGCAAATTCTCAGCACAAAGGTGGGTTTGAGTAGGGTGATCATGGCTCGACACAACATCGAGGGCCGAAGGGCCTGTTCTGTGCTGTACTGTTCTATGTTCTAAAGGAGTTGGTCTTCAGAGCCTTCCACCACAGCCACTAGGCTCACTTAAACATCCCTCCTTAGACATATTTTCCCCCTTTAATCTCAATTTTCATTGTTCTCAAACCCCTCTTTGAACTCAACTTCTCCAAATATAGTCTTGGCCAACGTTGTGTCGGGTCGAGGCCGTTGAATCCTGCAAAAGACCTCTTGCGGGAGTTGTGATGCTTGAAACATTGTTGTGATCTGGATCATGTCCTCACTGGGCTAGGTCTAGATGAGCATATTTAAATGAGCCGTATATGTTTGCCGGATTCAACCGGCACCTTGGACTCAATGGCCATGCCTGCGAGACATCGCCAGGGCACTGTTTAGTACTGGTCCACACAAATGTGGACCAGGCTTAAAGCACCTGGGGGTGGGGCGGGGGGGTCCCCCTGGCTATTGGAGAGTCATGGATGGTTGGGGGAAGGGCGGGATGTCACCCTGGCTCCACCTCTGGCACGCACACCATAGTTCTGCCGACACTTTGGCAATGCCACCTGGGCATCCTGGCAGTGCCATCTTTGGGACACTGTCAGGGTGTCATCCTGGCAGCAGCAGGTTGCCAGGTAAACACAGCCAGGGGGTTGGGCCCTTACCATGTAGAGGGACGTGAAGGGGGTTCCCGGAGCCCTTCACAAGTTTAGGAGGGAAAGGGGGCGGCTGAATAAGGGGGGGGGGGGGGGGGGGTGCCTGAAAGGGGTGAAAGATCGGGGCAGTCTTCCAACATTTTGCCCCGATCAGCGAGGAGCCTTCCCAAGTGCAGCGATGGTGGACAGAATCTCACCAAAGCCCAAAAAAAAAGCAAAGCGCTGTTGAACAGCGATAGGTTTTCTGGCACTGCAGGAGCTGAGAAACAGCCTGCTAGATTGTTCTTCAGTGGACAGTAACTCAAGCGCGCCAAGAAACCTTTCATCTTTTTCTATTTAACCTCTACTTTCAGGTAAATAAAATGAGATATATAGTCCCCTTTTTACCCATAAAAGCTTTTTAAGATGGCAAGATTCCTCATCTCCTCCGAACTCCCTTTTGAAATTCAACAGCTGAAAAATCAGATTTCCACTTATCAGACAATACAAATTTTAGATTCAATCAGTGTACTTGTAACACAAACTCACCATAACCTCACGTTACATCAACCTCGCACGTTTAACCTTTCATCTCTTATCCTTCACAGACAACCTGTCTCCAGTAACTTTTGCCCCCTTTATTGACGTTGGACACACACACACAAACACACACAACTTTCTTGAACTACACAGTAAAACAAGATAATCCCCTAAAATATGTTGAAAGAGCTCTCATCAAGCTTACATCGAAAAGATTTGTTGTTCTTCTGGCAATCAATACTTTGATGAATTTACAGCATTATAACTCTTCTTTCTCATTCAGATTAAACATTCGAAATTTCAAAGTCACATCATGCATTACCTCGCAAGCAGAGAAGGGTCACCCTAGCTCATTAAGTTGTGTCCCCTAAAGCACAGATTGTATATATAACCCTTAATAAATATTTGCTGAGAATGTTAAATATGATAGATTTTAATTCACAGTTACCATTCTTTTTACTTTGACAGCAAGAGTTACTCTGTTACAGATAATGTAAAGTGACAGAGGCTAATTTTTCAAATTGAAAGAATTAATTGGAATAATGGGAATAACCCAAAGTATTTGGTTGGTTTTTAACTGTAATAGTGTTCAGAGTGCCTGAAAAAAAATCAGTGATGATTAAATATTTCACTGAAAGCTTTCAGTCTCAGGCCATTAAATTTTTATCAGATAATAAATGAAAGATGAATAGTCCAAAATAATACTGGGTATTAATTGTGCTGATAGATTAATTTATGACAGACAATCCAATCAGTGATCTGTGCATTGCTGAATGTGTTAGATTCTCTATTGCGTGTGTTGAAATGTCGATGTTGAATTGATTCCTTGGTGAGAATGTTAACACAAATCTGTTCACAGGAATTGAAAAACCACCTGTAAAAGGTAATTACTCAAAATCAGAGGTTTAATTTTATTCAATTTTAGCAAATGCAGCTCATCACAAAACTGAATGACAACATTTGTGAGGGACAGAAATGCTCACAACCCCAAAGCCCAAACCTTTTCTCAACATCATCTCACAGTTAATTCTCGCTTGTCTCTTCTTCAAAATAAATTAATGGGATGAATATATTAGTGAAGATGTGATGAACAGAATCTGAGCAGTCTGTTTTGCTGCATATTTTTTATTTCACGGGAAAATACCGAGCTTCTAGTTTGGGAAAATCTTTTATTTTAATCAAATTGTCATATATTTTTACATGAATTAATTTTCCAGAATTTCCAACACACAATGAATGAATCTGTTCTCAAAGGGCAAACACTAATAATAGAGAGTTACTTGGAATATACATGCTTCTGTCCTGCACTGAGGTGTGAACATTAACCAGACCAGATTCAAGATGCACAAAGGAATAATTTAGCTGTCCTTTTCATTGTGGTAACTATTGACGTTTGATTTGTAAGGAAGACGAATGAGCAGGGAGATAGAATTGTTACAAGAGCCTATTAATATACCTTTCCATTATTATTGAAACCAATTTCCTGGAAATATCAGGTATGAATGAAAAATGCTGATTCCAGAGTGTCTATCATCTTGCAATAGCAATGAATATTGCCAATATTAATGAAGACTTATGTCAAAGGTGAAAAACATCAAAAAGCTAAGGACGAGAATATAAAGTATCTGCTTGGATCCAATAGTCAAGATTACTCTGCATGTCTACATAATTCGGCCTAATGTAGTGACATAATCGTCACCACATCATCCTAATGACTATTGACATTAATTAATGTGTTGCAGCACAATCAACTGCCTGAACTTTCTGTTGTCGATGTCAATGTGGAAGGGAGAAAATTATTTTCCTCAGGCAAATCTAACCGATTCAGTTAAATGGACTGAGGGGAGTTTTTAAAGTATTTGGCTGGTTTCAACTGTCACGTAATGCCGCCTCCAGCTTAATATTAACCTTTTATTGTCACAAGTATGAAGTTACTGTGAAAAGCCCCTAGTCGCCACATTCCGGCGCCTGTTCGGGGAAGCTGGTGCGGGAATTGAACCCGCGCTGCTGGCCTTGTTTTGCAGTACAAACCAGCTGCCTAGCTGACTGAACTAAACTAGCCCTTTTATAGAACATAGAACAGACAGTGCAGAAGGAGGCCATTCAGCACATCGCGTCCGCACCGACCCACCCAAGTCCTCATTTCCACCCTATCCCTGTAACCCAATAACCCCTCCGAACATTTTTGGTCACTAAGGGCAATTTATCATGGCCAATCCACCGAATCTGCACATCTTTTGACTGTGGGAGGAAACCGGAGCATCCGGAGGAAACCCACGCAGATACAGGGAGAACGTGCAGACTCCGCACAGACAGTGACCCAGCAGGGAATCGAACCTGGGACCCTGGCGCTGTGAAGCCAGTGTGCTACCATGCTGCCCAGAATAACTTTCTCATCACTCATAGGTTTCATTTAAATGAAAAACGTCCCATTGACTGACTTTGGATTCAAACCGGTGGCGCCACGGTGGCACAGTAGTTAGCACTGCTGCCTCACAATGTCAGGGACCCAGGTTCAATTTCGACCTTGGGTGACTGTGTGGAGTTTGCATGCTCTCTCCCTGTCTGCGTGGATTTCCTCTGTGTGTTCCGGCTTCCTCCCACAGTCAAATATTTGCAGGTTAGGCGGATTGGCCATGATCAATTTCCCCTTACTGTCGAAAGGTTAGGTGGGGAGAGTAGGGTTAGATAGGGTGCTCATTCATAGGGTCAGCGCTCAAAAGATGGGCCAAATGGCCTCCTTGTGCACTGTAGGGATTCTATAACCATCAGAGATTTGAGAATGAAAGATGAGAGATGATTAAGCTGGGATAACACCAGTTTAATATTAATATATGACAGAGATATTCCAAACAGCGATCTGTGCAGTACTTAATGTGCTTAATACCCGATTGATTTTGTTGAAATGTTGATTTCCAATTGATCCCGTATAGAGACTGTTAACACAAGCCTATTTCTTCACAGGAGGCAGACAACCTACCGGCCATACTAATTATTTTAATTTTTAATTTGGTGTTTAACTTTCTTCAATTTTGACGCATATCGTAAATCATAAACAGTAATGACTGAGCAGTTGAAGGTCAGAAATACTCACAAGCTCCAAGCTGAATATTTTTCTCTACATCACCTAATAGCTCATTCACATTGGTCCACATGTCAGACAAGTGTCGCTGCCATTTATTTCTCCCAATCACTTTGCATGAGGAAGGAATGGACACTAAAGGAGGAACGTTGAGGCTGCAGGGTCAGCGGCCGCAGGGTCGGCGGCGGCGGCGGGGGGGGGGGGGGGGGGGGGGTCGCATACCTTGTGAAAATCGGGAAACGTGAGGCGGAATTCTCCATTTCAGAGACTAAGTGTCAGATTTGGTGGACTTGTACGACAGGAGATTGGCCTTGATCCTGGCCACAGCACCGGTACCAAGTAGAACAAGAGCGATTTCAATAGGAAACAGTGTCAGAGTTGGGATTGACAATCAAGAGGCTGACAAGCTGCAGCCACATTTTAGCACTCCGTTCCCCACAAGCGCACTCATCCCAGCAAAGAAGATGGCAGCACTGTGGGCCCCACCACCAGGACTGTTCGGCAGCGCAGGAAGAAGCTGTACGACCTCCTCAGGGTGGTCAGCGTGAGTAGGCAGCACTGTGCCCCTGGCACCAACCCCCGTCCCACACACCGTAAACCCGGCCTCCGGAGGATGAACGAACCCCACCTGCCAGCAATTTGCATGCACCCCACCCTACCCTGAACCACGTGCCAGCACCTATACCCGCCGCCATGGTCGGGTGCCATGGCCACGAAAACCACCAACTACCCACCCCCCTGTGCTGCATGCATCCAACTGTCTACCACTGTGCGATTTCTGTCTCCGCCATTGTCCCACAGTAGAAGGCAGTCCGCAACCGCCAGGATTGGGAAAAAAGTGGAGGGGGACTATTGGGCATTCGACCCTTCACAACAGCAGAGCAGCAGGCATTGATCCTGGCTGGAGGCCCGGACAGAGATCAACCGCTGAAGTGGAGATTGGCATCAAGTAAACGAGTAAGATCACGCTGAGTTGAGGTAGCTGATGGCACATGTGTCACCCTCCCAAACCACGACCACAAAACCCCTCCACCATCACCACCACCCCCACACTACCCCCATATCACCCCTCCCCCTCCACCACAACCTCCTCATCACCCCACCCCCTCACAATCCCCTCACCATACCCTCCACCATCACCCACGACCCCAACCCAAGATCCAATCATACGTCAAGTCTGTGTCTTGCAAGATCACCGGCCAATGAGGTGGGGTGTTTTGGTGTCCCCCGACCCCAATCACAAGCCCAACCCCAAGCATATAGCAGCGAGGAAGAGGACATGACATGGACAGAGCCGGCTCTGACTTGCCGACACAGCTGCCTTCAACACCCTCCACCATCCATGATACACACCTCTACATGACGCCATCTCCATTCTTTAGTGAAGAGGCTTCTGGGACACTATTTGGTGCGCAGCACACACATGCTGCAGTACAGCAGGTGGAGGTAGGAGCTCCCGAGGGGGCGGTCAGTCGGAGGGCAGCCCAACCCCGGGGACTGGCTGACATCCAGATGGGATTCGGGCCTCTGGAGAGGGCAGTCTCGTCTACAGGGCAGATGCAGTCGCAGATCCAGGGACTGCATGAGGGGGTGGGGTGGGGGGGGGGGGGTGGTCAACAATCATCCTGTACCTGCAGGTGCAGTTGGAGCAGTCCACTTGCTTGCAGGGGCAGGAGGTGGTGCGATGATCCAACGCTGCACGGATCCAGTCCATGGTGGAGGCCTGGGGGCAAAGGTTTCGCTTACGAATCAAGATGCACGAGGCCTGGGGCACTCTGTGCGGGTGGAGGCTGAGGCCAAGGAAAGGACAGACCTGTCACAGGCAGCCATGTACCAGGGCCACCTGGACATTGCAGCACCACTCAGGAGCGTGACTCAGTCACAGCACTTCATGGCTGAGAGTGCCGGCGGCATTGCCCAGGTGCTGGCTAACCCGAGCCAGGCACAGAGGAAGGTCACACAGTCACCGGCTGATGTGGCACAAATCCAGAAGTGCTGGCACAGTCATTGGGTTATTTGGCACAGTCCCGGAGGGAGGTAGTCCACTCCCTATGTTCCATTACCGCGAGCATCGAGACACTGGTCGAGACAGGTGGAAGCCTCCATGCCTGGCAGCACCAGGTGGTCAGGGAGCCTCAGGAGTTAGCTCTGCTCACACCCGAAGCAGCAGCCCAGTAGCGATGAAGCACCCCAAGAGAGGAGGAGATGATGGGACCAGTGCCGCTGATTTCTGCAGTGGAGGTGCTGGAATACCACAGCGCCTCGGACTCCCCCCCCCCCCCTCCTGTCCCAGGTGCATCTGGTGAGCATCGGGCAGAACAGGGTATCACCACGCCACCTGGGACACCTGAACAGCAGCAGGCTCCATCCAGACCCGGTTGCCCCAGAAGACGGCCAGCAAAGGGGACCCAGGTCACAGGTTGGAAACCGCAGCAGGCCACCTCCACTCCTGATGTACAATGTGGAGACCTTCATCGGTGTCGTGTTCAGGCCAGTAAGTCCAGAAATGTAGACACCAGTTAGGTTGGCACAGGTGCACACGTGTGCAACACAGAATATAGCGATAAGGGCTAGGGCACAAACCTGCATTTATATGTTCACCATTTCACAATAAACACCTGTTCACACTGTTACAACCTGCCTCAGTGCTCTGTCAGACAGGTGTGAGGGGTGAGCTGGGCTGGACTGGCTGCAGAGAAGGGACTGGGGGCAGGTGGAGATGGGCTTACAGTGGGGGTGGCCTTGGGCCTAGGGCCCCAGTTCAACCAGCGCTCAGCGCTCCGCTGTCCCACCCCCATCCATCCCCACCCCATCTCCCTCCCCCCCCCTCCCCGCCTCCCTACCCACATCCCGTCCCAACCTCCGCCTCCCCAAGGGCTCGGTGGGACCATGTGGTGGAATGGTCAGCTCACATGCAGGGATCACCCAACTGGATGGTGGAAAGTGCTACAATGGGGAGGAGTCATCACCTTCCATCCCAAGGACCAGACCCACTGATACTGCCAACTCTGAGCCCGCACCCCACAGGGAGGCAGGTAGCAACCACTGGGGTGGTTGCATGATTGGTGGGGGCGGTGGTGCGGGGGAATGTTCAAGGGAGGGGGTGTTCGGCCTGGGGATGGGGAGGAGATGTGGAGGGGGTGTTCGGCCTGGGGATGGGGAGGAGATGTGAGGGTGGGATGGGATGTCCATGCCACTGGCCAAGCCCCCAAGCCAGTGAATCTGAAGGCGATTCATGCGCCCCATGCGCCTCGACACTGGTGCACACGTTGTATAGTCTCCTGTGCCTGCCCGGACCCCCTGTCCTGCCCATCCTCACCTTGCTCTGTATCCTCCTCATCGGGCGAGTCCTGGCATTCATCCTCCTCCTTTGGCAAATAGCCCCTCTGCTGTGCAATATTGTGCAGAATGAAGCAGGCCACTATGATGTGGGAGACCCTCCCAGCACTATACTGGAGGGCTCCTCCAGAGGGGTCCAGGTACCTGAACCACATCCTCAGGATGCCAAAACACTGCACAATCGCGCCTCTGGTTGTTGCCTGTGTGTCGTCGTAGCAGGTCTTTGCATTGGTCTGTGGCCTCAAGATAGGCGTTGTCATAATATCCACTCATGGGTGTAATGAGATGCAGACTGGCAGTGATTGACACACAGGATAACCAATGAACACACATGACACAGAACAACCAATCACCAGACAGTACAGTACCACTATAAAACACACGCGGCATTAAGATTCTGCCTCTTCCCACTGGATACAGCTACAGAGATAGTTAGAGTGCACAAGGCCATGAGCACCTTCTCCATGTGACAGAGAGCTAGTCTGGTCAAGCCAGTCTGAGGTTATCAGTTTCGATGAATAGAGTGTCAACCCACAGCAGATTATGTACAGCACAAGCAAGTTCAATAAAACAGTGTTGGACCATCCCCTGTGTCGGACGCCTGATTCGGGTCTCATTGCATCCAGTTGCAGTTGATGTCAGATAACACATCATGGTACCAGGGAACTATTAACTCTAATGAACCTACCTCGAGTGACTCTGCAACGTCCAGCAAGCAAACATCCAGCGGCATGGAAAAGATCCAGCCCCCTCTGCAACTCTGGATCTCTGGCAACCTCGGCGCCAACTGGAAGATCTTCAAACAGAAGTTCCTCCTGTATATCGAGGCCTCTGACCTCAAGGCAGAATCGGATGCCAGGAAGATCGCGCTGTTCCTGTCGACTGCAGGGGATCACGCCATCCACATCTTTAGCTCGCTCATGTTTGCTGATGGCGAAGACAAAACGAAGTTCAAGACAGTTCTGCTGAAATTTGACAGCCACTGCGAAGTCGAGGTGAATGAGAGCTTTGAACGGCACATCTTCCACAACAGAGGCTTCAGGGTGAGGATGAATCTTTTCAGTCCTTCTTGACCCATCTCCGCATTCAAGTGCAGTCATGTAATTATGACTCAGCGGCAGATTCCATGACCCGGGATCAGATCATTTTCGGGGTTCAGTCCGACTCCCTGCGGGAGCAGCTACTCAAAATCAAACAGTTGACCCTCTGCGTCGCCATCGAAATGTGCGTCGTCTATGTGAATGCCAGAAATCGTTACTCCCACATCAGGGCGGCCAAAACTGCAAAACTGGCCTCCCATGAGGCAGAAAGGGTGCAGGCCATCGCAAAAATGCAAGGCCTGAGCATCGACTAGAGTGGCCGTTCGCGCACTTTCCCAGGTCTCTACGTATGCGCGCCATGACCGGGAGGACGATGAGGCCGAAGACCCTACTGCGCATGTGTGAACATCAGCTGACCGCACTGCGCATGCACGACGGCTCACAGAGCACACCGACGTCAGCGTCATGACGTGTCCAAATTGTGGTACTGCCCATTTAAAGCGGCAATGTCCAGCCAAAGGCAGGCGATGTCTACAGTGTGGAAAGCCTGGGCATTATGCGGCTCTCTGCAAGTCCGCTCCACTGACCAACCGCCAAAGATACTCTACTGCAGCGTGTGATGCAACACCTCGCCCATGGCTGGCAAAAGGGGCAGTGCCCCCAGTTCTTCAATGTTAAGGACGAGTTAACGGTTGTTGAGGGGATCCTTCTGAAACCGCAGAGAATCGTCATTCCCCATAGCATGCAAACCACGGTGCTCAGATAGATCCATGAGAGTCACCTTGGGATCGAGAAATGTCGGTGCAGAGCTCGGCAGGCAGTTTACTGGCCTGGCATCAGTCAGGACATTGCCAACGTGGTCCTCAACTGCACAACATGCGAGAAATTCCAACCATCCCAGCCCAAGGAAACACTGCAACAGCACGAGATCATGACCTCTCCATGGTCCAAGGTGGCGATAGACTTATTTCACGCAAATGGGCGTGATTATGTGCTTTTAATCGACTTCTTCTCCAGCGACCCGGAAGTGGTGAAACTGTCAGACATCACGTCTGAGTCCGTCATCAAAGCCTGAAAAGAGATGTTTGCCAGGCACGGCATACCACTCACAGTAATGAGTGACAACGGTCCATGTTTCTACAGCCAAGAGTGGTCCGACTTTGCACGATCCTACCACTTCAGGCATAATCACATCCAGTTCCCATTACCCGCAATCAAACAGGAAGGCCGAGAAGGGGGTCCATATTGTCAAGCAGCTGCTTTGCAGGGCTGCAGACTCAGCCTCTGATATTAACCTGGTGCTGTTGACATACAGGGCAACCCCTCTGTCGACTGGTTTGTCTCCGGCGCAGCTGCTCATGAACCGCAACCTGTGGACGACTGTTCCAGCCATCCATGTTTCAGACCTTGACCATCTCACAGTGCTGCAGAAAATGCAGCAATCCAGGGACCAGCAGAAGATCATGTATGATGCTCATGCCACAGATCTGCCTGCGTTGGCTCCAGAAGATGTTTGCATCCAGTTGCCTGAGGGAGGATAGTCAGCCCCAGATGTTGTTGTAAGACAGGCTGGCCCCAGGTCTTTCGTTGTTCAAATGGCTGATGGCTTCATTCTTCGGCACAACAGGAGGGCGCTGCGCAAAGTTGCCTGCCCACCACCTGACTGAACTTCTCCGCATGTCATCGTGCTGCCTCAGGACATCTGTCACCACATGGCCACCGATCTGGCAGCAATCCCACCTGTCCAGGTGCCGGCGGCTCCCCCTCCACCTCTGAGGCAATTGACAAGAATTCATCACCCACCACAAAGACTGAATCTACAGACTTGAATCCTGTAAATTTTGTTCAGTTTGCTCTGTATCTGCACGATAGACACCTTCCCATGTAAATATGTTCATTCACTCACCACTTGTACATAGTCACACATGTATATACAGCCACATTCCAAAATTTATTTTAAAAAAGGGGAGATGTCGTAATATCCACTCATGGGTGTAATGAGATGCAGACTGGCAGTGATTGACACACAGGATAACCAATGAACACACACGACACAGAACAACCAATCACCAGACAGGACAGTACCACTATAAAACACACACGGCATTAAGATTCTGCCTCTTCTCACGGGATGCAGCTACAGAGATAGTTAGAGTGCACAAGGCCATGAGCACCTTCTCCATGTGACAGAGAGCTAGTCTGGTCAAGCCAGTCAGAGGTTATCAGTTTAGATTAATAGTGTCAACCCACAGCAGATTATGTACAGCACAAGCAAGTTCAGTAAAACAGTGTTGGACCATCTCCTGTGTCGGAAGCCTGATTCGAGTCTCACTGCATCCAGTTGCAGTCGATGTTACACCAACTCAGATGACACATCAGGCGTCATCAGCCATGACCGCAGTGGATAGCACGTGTCGCCCAGGAGCCAACGCCTCAGGCAGTGGTATGCTTCGACGAGGTCAGGAACCATCAAGTGTGCCAGAATGAAGACATCATGCACACTGCCCGGGTATCGGCCGCAGACGTGCATGATGTGCAGCAACTGATGGTCACACACCAGCTGCACGTTTATCAAATGGAACACCTTTTGGTTCGTAGGGGGACATGTATCCTTTCGATCACACCTGCAGTATCGACTGAAACATATATATCCATTGAGCTCCATGGATTAAAATGATAACAGCAAATATCATTATAATGGCTCTTTGCCTCAGTCTCAGGCCTCTGCAATGGCGTTATCAGTCTTGACATCAGTGGGTATCCATGCGGTGGTCCTCGAAGACACCAGGGATCTCTGAGTGCCCCAGGGCATAGCTACAATGCATGTTCCCAGGATGCACCTAGCACACATGATCTGAACATTTAAGGAATGGAACCACTTCCTGTTAATATAAGGCACTCCCTGATGCCCCGATGCTAGCATGGCAACATGCCTGCTACTGATCACCCCCTTGAACTGGGGCATCCCAGCAATGACAGAAAATCCTGCAGCTTGGGCACATTGGTGGGCCTGGCCCATCTGGGAGGTGATAGAGGTGGATGCCCAGTCATACAGAGCATCTGTAACCTTCTGGATGCACCTATGGCCGGAAGATTGGGATATGCCACACAAGTCACCACTCGAGCCCTGGAATGAACAGGTGGCAACATGGTGTCACAGTGGTTAGCACTGCTGCCTCACAGCTCCAAGACCCCGGGTTCAATTCCGGCCTCGGGTGACTGTCTGTGTGGAGTTTGTACTTTCTCCCCGTGTCTGCGTGGGTTTCCATCGGGTGCTCCAGTTTCCTCCCACAGTCCAAAGATGTGCAGGTTAAGTGGATTGGACATGCTAAATTGTCCCTCAATGTCCAAAGGTTACGTGGGCTTATTGAGTTGCTGGATTGGGCCTGGATGAGGTGGTTGTTTGGAGGATCAGTGCCAAATGGCCTTCTGCACTGTTGGGATTCTATGATTTTCCCGCACACCCTCCTTCAATGTAGGTTTCAGTTCAAGGATTCTGCTTTCAATGGTGATGATTTTCACTGTGGATTCATCCAGGACCCTTACAGCTATGCAACTTTCACTGGGAGAGAGAGAGCAGGTCCTTTCCTGTGAGCATCGAGGAACCAACCGTCCTTTCCTTGGTTCTCTGAAAATCATCCCACTGGGGTATGATCCAATCACCACCTGCTACTGGGCAGAATCCGTCCATTTGGTCAATTTCTTGACTGCCAGCCAACCAATCGGACCAAGTCCCACTGATCTCTCTGGTGTTGAAAAGTCTGAGTTATGCTGTCTAAACACGAGCTGAGTGTTCTCTATTGTAACTTTTGAGTTCCTCACACCCCCTGTTTGACTTTAATATATGTGTCCATTAAGCATCCATGGATTAAAATGATAACAGCAAAAATAAAGAAACGGAAAATGCCCGAAAAAAGATTTCTCCTTCTTTTTCTTCATATTTTGGAATGGCCTAATTAAACTTAAACATATCACCATTAAGTTCTATGATTAAGCTCACCTCCAGCTCTTGCCAGCTCCCTTCTAATTTCCAGAGCCTTAAGCTGGAACAGTCTCTCTTTTGCTTTGTCGTCTCTCTATAACTCCAAACTCCTCAGTTTAATTTCCATTTGAAAAGCTTTTTCATTTTACTGCATCGCCATTCCTTTCTTTTTGCTGCATTTCTAATTGTTTCACTTGTAAGTGGATTTTAGCTAATTCTACTGATTGTTGCCATAACCAAGGCTGCATTTCTTTCAAATTTAAATGCCGAGCAATCGCTTCAATTATTTCAACCTTCCTAGCTTTATCTGGCACCTCTATTTTTAATTCATCTGCCAATTTGACGAGCTTGTTTTTTGAAGCCCTTTTAAGTAAACCAAAAACAAGTCTTCTACCTGGAGAAAAATCTTAGCAGCTTCCAGAGCCATCCTGTTCTGTTGCTACAAATGGTGTCTCTTTTTAATTTATACTGCAACCAAATTGTCGCTGTCTGCCGTTCCAAAGATCACAGACCCCCTGGGCTAATGTGTGGTCAATTCCAGCCCCACTTGTCCTGGAGTCGCAGCACTGATGATGGAGGATAGGTGGCAGCAAGGGTCCAACATGCCCGGAGGACCAGGGAGGCTGTCATCATCAGTACATTCTCATAGGATGAGGCTGTGCCTGTCAGCTCAACCCCCACCCCCCCATTTTCCTCCCTCCCCTCCATTTCCTCCTTCCCCCCAATCGCCCTTCACGACCATCCTATTCTACCCTCCAAGGGTCTATGAAACATTACACCAGGGTAATGTTATACAGGAAACTGTTCCTCAGTTTCTGCTAAAGTCTGACTCCTGCCTTTCTGCTGACAGCACGCTCACACGCACACTCTGAACGGGGTCTGCATTGGGGGCTTTTGATCTTGGACAAGTGTGCCCGGGGGTTGCTAGGGTGGGGATGCAGGCAGGCCTGCTGCAAAGATTAATGTGAAAAAGACTTCACATGTATCAGGTGATACATGTTTTAATAGTGAAGATTTTACATTTCCATTCCCCCTAGCTACAGATAGTAACCACCCGTCCCCCAGCCACACTCAGTGCTCCTCACACTTTTGTTTTTTTATGGTCTAATGTTACCATTTAGATATGACCTCAGGATGCACATCAGAGGAGGCAGCGGCCTGCTGCTTTCCACCCGCTGTGGCCTTTGATGCTCCTGGTGGATTTCCTCTGGAGTTCCTTGATCCAGAAGGCCCCAGCTGATTTACTGGTGTCATAGGCATTGCCATGTCACCCTGTTCTGCCTGCTGCCCCTCAGGTGCACGGGGTGCGATTCTCCGCTCCCCACGCCGGGTGGGAGAATTGCAGGAGGGCCGGGCGAATCACAACACCCCACCCTGGCACCCCCCGCGATTCTCCGCCCCCCCCCCCCAAAATGGCGTGTCGCGTTTTGCGTGACAGCACTCGGAGAATTGCCGCTCGCCGTTTTTCACGGCAACCGGCGATTCTCCGGCCTGGGTGGGCTGAGCGGCCTGACGAACCCGACTGGTTAACGCCGGCACCAACCGCACCTGGTCGCTGCCGGTGTGAACAGCGCGCGACAGGTAAGTGTGTGCCTGGGGGGGGGGGGGGGGGGGGGGGGGGGGGGAGGGAGGATCGAGCACCACAGACGTGCTCATCAGATGTCTGGCCCGCGATTGGTGCCCACTGATCGTCGGGCTGGCGTCTGTAAACGATGCACTCTTTTCCCTCCGCCGCCCCGCAAGATCAAGCCGCCATGTCTTGCGGGGCAGCGGAGGGGAAGATGGCAATCGCGCATGCGTGGGTTGGAGCCGGCCAACCTGCGTATGCGCGTCTGATGTCACTTAGGTGCCACCAGCCCGGTGCCCGAGATTTGCGCAGCACCGCTCCTAGCCCCCCGGGGGGGGGGAATAGGGGGTGAGGAGCAGCCTCTGATGGTGGAGTGAAACACTCCGGGTTTCACTCCGGTGTCGGCTCTTTCTCTCCGTTTCGGAGAATCGCGCCCACAGTGTCTGGAGGGAGTGATTCGTAAGAACTGGAGACCACCGTCATCTCCTTGGTAGCAGGCCCTGGGTTGGCTCCAGTGCTGCCTCCTCCCTGACCATACCTGTGGGGCCTGGGGGACGCCAAAGGCGAAGGAGCAACTGGAGCCTCTGGATAATGGGGCTCTGCACCATGGTGTCGAAGCCCTCAGCGATTGCACCTCGGTGACTGGTCCATGGTCTGTAAGGCCTTGACAATGCCCACCTGCATCTGGAACATGTCCCTCAGTGACTGGGACATGATGTTGAGGCCCTCAGCCATGGTCATCACAGACTGAGCCATACCTTGGGCAACACAACTCAAAACACAAAATCATTCTCCAGGCTTTCCACTGTGGATGCCATCCTAGAAGTGTTGGCCTCTATGCCATGCATTGGTACACCATTTCCTGTACCTGAATCCTTTGGTACTCGGCCTTGTCACTGAAATCCCCTCCTGAATGTTTTGGTTCTGTTCTATCTGGTCTATCTTGGAATCAGCTTTAGGAGAACCTTGTCTCGAGGTTCTGCATCTGACTGGAGTCCAGCTGTGTCTTGGGATCATGCAGACACCCGACTGCTGTCTCTCTTGGATCATCCTGCCTCCACCTGATTTACATCAGCAACTGTGTGGTGCTCACCAGATTGTGCCTCAGAGGCCTGTATACTAAGGTTTCCCACCAAGGTGTGTGCCTCTGCACTGGTGAAAGGTGGGGGTGATAGCTGTGACGCCTCGATGGCAATCTCCTTTGAGCTCTCCTCCAAGGTGGTCTCTTGGATACACTTCCTGATGGCCTTGTCTCATCAGATAGCGATCCTGCGAGACAATGGACATGTGGTCAGTGAGAGAGAAGGGTCACTTTGTCTGACATGAACTAAACTTGAGACAGGTCATCTGGGTGAAGAGGCAGAACATTCTCGCCACTTTGGTGCAGGCCAACCTCGTTGATGGTGACTGCTCTCTACCTCGGACACCCTGTGATTTCCAGGACTCATTATTCATTGAGGGTGAGAAAATCGTATCTCTGGCACCCCCCCCCCCTCCCCCCCCCACCACATCTTGGCCCTTTCCTGCTTAATTTGGGCTATCTTCGCCAGCGGGGACAGAGAGGGGGCATTGTGACCCATGCGATTGATGGGTCAGGGGGGTGTATAGCAGGTGGCATGTGTGGACTCTCCACCTGGACTTGAAGGGGATATGCTGGTGGGTGGCAGGGGGCACTGAGGAACAAGCACAAAGATCGGATGTGGGGAGGGTGTGAGATGCCAGTCAGTGATTTGTGGAGCCGCGGGGGAGGTTTAGGAATTTGAGGGGTGGCAGGTCGAACTGATGCCAGGAGAGAGGTGGGTAACTAACCTTGCAGCTTGGTGGAGTTAGTTGTTCTTCTGATATGAGACGGAGGTCCTCTTGGTCATGCTGCCCACACTGACAACTGTTGCCACTGCCTATTAGGCGGCATTGCTGACCCTGCTGCTGTTCCCGACCCTCCTCATCTCTCATCTACAGTGTCAAGAAACCTGACCAGGTTGTTATCGCCAAAGCAAAGAGTAGGTCTGCGCGCTGCCATATTTGTATGTTGACTTGGAGTGAGTGGTGTGGGAGCGTTGAAAAGCAGCTCTTGTTAGCGCTGAGAAGGTGAGGCTCGAGTCGGTGAATCAGATGGTGAGTGAACCAATACTAGCGAGTTTCTTTGAGGACTCATTTTTGGCACTAAGTACAGTTGAATGCGGGCTGCGTTCTCATCAACATGGCAATCAAGAAACACCCAGCTAAACGTCTCCAAATTAACGCCCAGACATTTTTCGGTTGAATCGCACGCGTGTTTTCTTCAATCATATATTTTTGTTTTATAAATTTAGAACCCCCAATTCTTTTTTTTTCTAGTTAATGGGCAATTTAGCATGGCCAATTCAGCTCCCTTGCACATCTTTGGATAGTGGGGGTGAGACACACGTAAACTCGGGGAGAATGTGCAAACTCATCACAGACAGTGACCCAGAGCCGGGATTGAACCCGGGTCGTCAGCGCCATGAGGCAGCAGTTCTAACAACTGCGCCACCTTGCTGCCCTATTCATCAACTACATTAGACACTTGACTATTCGCTTTGCTGATCTTCAATTTCTTTGCAAAGTAAGTACTTGAATAAAATGTTTATGTTGGAGTCAGAGTGAGATATGTATCTGATAGTAGCTGTGAGGTGAGCACACTTAACACCATCATGATCAACGATGTGCAATTGATTTTTGGATGAAAGGATCTAACTGCCAATCTGAGCAGTGCTGGACGTGTCAGTCACTGCACCAATTGTATTGTAACGTGGATTTCCAATTGATTTTTCAGAGAATGTTAACACAAATCTCTCTTTTCCACAGATGGTGGTAAAGATTCCGGTTATGGTAACTATTTCAATTCAGTGAATTATTTAATTTAACTATATTATAAATGGCAACCCAGGAACCTCAATGACAGACAGTCAGAGCGATAACTGATGGTCATAATTGCGAATCATATATTCACTGACCACACATCATCCCTCTGCTCATTGACCATTACACATCCGGTAGGAGAGTTTTATTGCTGTGAATTTCCTGTCAGCAGTTTGTATGAGGAAGAAATGAAAATTTGTTCCAACAATGTAAAAACAAAGCTTTTTGCTGGATTTGGTGGAAATGGAACTTCTACTTCAGATAAAACTTTAAATTCAGAATATTTATGTTCTGCATACAGAAATCATGAACATTCTGGAATAACTAATCAGAGAGACATCAGGGGCGGAATTCTCCGACCCCCCGGGGGCCGGCGTCAATTCTGCCCCCGCTGTGGCCCGAATTCTCCGCCACCCGGGTATCGGCAGGGGTGGGAATCGCGCCACGCCGGCTGGCGGGCAACCCGCGGTGATTCTCCGGCCCGCGATGGGCCAAAGTCCCACCGCTGACAGGCCGTTCCCGCCGGCGGGAATCAAAGCACATCTGGTGCCGGGGGATTGGCGGCGCCGGCGGGCGTCGGGGTCCTGTGGGGGGGCGTGGGGCAATCTGGCCCAGAGGGGTGCCCACACGGTGGCCTGGCCTGCGATCGGAGCCCACCGATCAGCGGGCGGGCCTGTGCCGTGGGGGCACTCTTTTTCTTCCGCCCCGCCATGGCCTTCACCATGGCGGGGGTGGAAGAGACCCCCTCCCCTGTGCATGCGCCGGTATGACGTCAGCAGCTGCTGATGCACCGGCGCATGTGCGGACTTCCGCTGGCCGGCAAAGGCCTTTCGGGGCGCGAAAGGCCATTCGCGCTGGTCGGCGGAGCGGGAGCCACTCCGGCGCGGGCCTAGCCCCTAAAGGTGTGGAGAATTCCGCATCTTTGGGGAAGCCCGACGCCGGAGTGGTTCATGCCACTCCGTCCCGCCCGGACCCCCCGCCCCGCCGGGTAGGGGAGAATCCCGGCCCAGGTGTAGCAATACACACACACACGCACGCATCAACCGTTAAACACGTCAGACACTTGCATAGAAACTGAAGGTTTGGTCCTGCCTTGACCAGGTAGCTGACCAGATAACATTCAAAATTGACCTTTAAGACAACATCATTAATTAATCATCAAACTTGGATGAAATATTAAAAAATTTGCAGGACAAGTAAATGACTGAGCAACTAGACCAATTGTACCCTAATTTCATGAATTCAAAATACTCTCGAGCATGCTCCACCATTCAATATGATCATGGCTGATCTAATCATAGCCTCATCTCCACTATTCTGCCCATTCTCTGTAATCCTTCAACCCATTTCCAATTAAAAACCTGTCTAATCCCTCCTTACATTTACTCACTGGCCCAGCATCCACTGCACTCTCGGGAGCAAATTCTACAGGTTCACGACCCTTTGAGAGAAGTAGTTTCTCCTCAACCCGCTTTGAATTTGTGACCCCTTATCCTGAGACTAAGACCTCTCATTCTAGAATGCCGCACATGAAGAAGCATTCGCTCCACGTCAACTTTATCCATACCTTTTAGTATTTTATATATCTCCATTTGATCTCCCCTCCTTCTTCTAAACTCTAGACAGTATAGGCCTCAACTCCCTTCATAAGACAAACCCCTCATCTCTGGAATCGATCTAGTGAACCTCCTCTGAACTGATTCCAATGCCACTACATCTCCAAAGATGTGCGGGTTAGGTGGATTGGCCATGCTAAATTGCCCGTAGTGTCCTAAAATGTAAGGTTAAGGGGGGGGGGGGGGGGGGGGGGGGGGGGGGGGGGGTTGTTGTTGGGTTACAGGTATAGGGTGGATACGTGGGTTTGAGTAGGGTGATCATGGGCTCGGCACAACATTGAGGGCCGAAGGGCCTGTTCTGTGCTGTACTGTTCTATGTTCTATGTTCTATCTTTCCTCAGTTAAAGGAGCCCAAACTGTGCACAATACTCCGGGTGCGGTCTCACCAATGCCTTGTATAGTTGCAACAACACTTCCTTATCTTTATACTCAATTCCTTTTGCTGTCAATGCCAAGATTCAATTTGCTTTCTTTAGCACCTGCTGAACCTGCATGTTAGTTTTCTGTGACTCATGCATGAGGACACCCAGATCCCTCAGCACCAAAGCACCCTGAAGTCTCTCCCCATTCACAAAATAAGTTGCCTTTCCATTTTTCCAGCCCAAACGGATAGCCTCACACTTATACACGTTAAACTCCACCTGCCACATTTTGGCCCGCTCTCCTAACATATCTATATCCATTTGAAAGCTTCTTGTTTCCTCACTGCAACTTACTGTCCCACTTATTTTAGTGTAATCTGCCAATTTAGCTATAGATCCTTCTATCCCTGTATCCAAGTGGGTAATATAGATTATAAATAGTTGGTTCCCGAGGACGGAGCCCTGTGGCACCTCACTAGTTACATCTTGCCATCCAGAAAAACACCCATTTAGCCCAACTCTCCGTCTCCTGTCCGTCAGCCAGTCTTCTATCCAAGCTAATAAATGACCCCTAATCCCATGTGATTGAACCTTCTGTAACAGTCTCTGTGGCTCCATATCAAATGCTTCTGGAAGTCTAGACATCCTAAATCTACAGGATCCCCATTACCCACTTGGTTTGTTATATCTTTGAAGAACTTGAGCAAATTAGTCAAACATGATTTACCCATCATAAAACCATGCTGACTCTGATGGATTGTGCTTTGACTTACTGTCCGGTTATCACTTCCACATTAATGGATTCTATCAATTTCCCAACAACAGATCATAAACTAATTGGTCTATAATTTCATCCATTCTGCTTCCCATCCTTTTTGAATAAGGGTGTTGTATTAGCATTTTTCCAATCCACTGGAACTTTCCCGTGTCTAGGGAAATTTGGAATATTATAACCAATGGGTCTACTTTCTCCATGGCCACTTCCTTTAACACCCTCGGATGTAGGTCATCAGGTCCTGGAGACTTGTCTGCCTTCAATTCCAATAGTTTGTTGAGTACTGTTTTCCTATTGATGCTGATTGTTCTATGTTCCACCCTTTCTATTACCTCTTAATCCCTATAGGGTTGGTACCAGTGTCCTCCACCATGAAATATGAGGCAAAATATTGATTTAGCATTGCCACCATTTCTGTGCTCCCCATTATTAACTCTCCAGTTTCATCTTCCAAGGGACTAACGTTCACTTTAGCGACTCTCTTACAGAAGCTTTTGCTATCCTTGTGGATATTTTGCACCAGCTTTGGTTCGTAAATTACCTCAGCTCTTTTTATTACGTTTTTACCAGCCCTTTGTTTATGGTTGAAAGTTTCCCAATCTTCCAGCCTGCCACTGACCTTTGCAACATGGTATACATTAGCTTTTGTCTTTATTTTGCCCTTAACCTCCTTGCTCAGGCATGGATGTTTTTCTTTTACCCCTCTTCCCATCTTTCTTCCTCTCTGGAATATACTTTAGTTGTGTGGAATTGAGTATCTCCTGAAAAGCTGCCACTGATCATCAGCTGTCCTAACTTTTAGCCTTCCTGGCCATTCTACTCTGGGCCAAATCTGTCCTGATTTCTATGTAATTACTTTGTTTAATTCCAGGACGTGAGTTTGGGACTCCACTTTCTTACCCCAAAAACTAAAGTTTGAATTCTACCATGCTATGGTCACTATTCTCCAGAGGGTCCTTAACTATGAGTTCATCAGTTAATCCTCCTCATTGCACAATACCAAATCCAGAATAGCCTGCTCCCTGGCTGGTACCACAACATGTTGCTCCAGGAAACAATCTCTAATACATTCAATAAACTCTCATAAGAACATAACAATTGGGAGCAGGAGTTGGTAATCTGGCCCCTCGAGCCTGCTCCACCATTCAATAAGATCATGGCTGATTGTTTTGTTGACTCTTAAAAACATTCAACAAGATAACCTCAACTGCTTCACTGGGCAGGGAATTCCACAGATTCACAACACTTTGGGTGAAGAAGTTCCTCCTGGTTTAGCTCACTGGGCTAAATCGCTGGCTTTTAAAGCAGACCAAGCAGGCCAACGGCACGGTTCAATTCCCGTACCAGCCTCCCCGGACAGGCGCCTGAATGTGGCGACTCGGGGCTTTTCACAGTAACTTCATTGAAGCCTACTCGTGACAATAAGCGATTTTTATTTCATTTCATTTCAAATCAGTCCTAAATATTCTCCCCCTTAGTTTGAGGCCGCCTGGTTCTTGTTTCACCCACCAGTGGAAGCAACGTCCCTACTTCTATCTTATCTATTCCCTTCATAATTTTATTAATTATATCAGATTCTTCATAATTTTATGTGTTTCGATAAGATCCTCCCTCATTCTTCTAAATTCAAATGAGCGTAGTCCCAGTCTACTTAGTCTCTCCTCATAAGCCAATCCTCTCAACTCTGGAATCAACCGAGTGCACCCCCTTCAATGTCAGTACGTCCTTTCTCAAGCAAGGTGACCAAAACTGTGCACAGTACCCCAGGTGTGGCCTATACGGCTGCCACAGTGTCTCTCTATTTTCAAACTCCAAGCCTCTAGCAATGAAGGGCAAAATTTCATTTGACTTCTTAATTGCCTGATGCACCTGCAAACCAACTTTTGCGATTCGAGCGCAAGGACACCCAAGTCCCTCTGCACAGCAGCATGCTGCAATTTTTTACCGTTTAAATAATATTCCTTTTGCTCTTATTCCTACCAAAATGGATGACCTCGCATTTACCAACACTGCACTCCATCTGCCAGATCCTTGCCCACTCACTTAAACTATCCATATACCTTTGCAGACTTTCATTGTCCTCTGCACACTTTGCTCTATCAATTATCTTAGTGTCATCTGCAAACTTTGACACATTACACTTGGTCCCCAACTCCAAATCATCTGTGTGAATTGTAAACAATTGCGGTCCCAACACTCCCAACACTGGTCCCTGAGGCACACCACCAACCATTGATAGCCAAACTGGAAAACACTCACGCTTTGCTTTCTGTTAGTTAACCAATCCTCTATCCATGCTAACAAGTTACCCAAAATGCTGTGCACCTTTATCTTCTGCAACAGCCTTTTGTGCGGCACCTTGTCGAATGCCTTCTGGAAACCAGATACACCACACCCACCAGCTCCCCATTGTCCCCGTCCTCATAATGTCCTCAAAGAATTCCAGTAAATTAGTTAAACATAACCTGCCTTTCATGAACACATGTGTCTGCCCAATGGGACAATTTCTATCTAGATGTTTTGCTATTTCTTCGTTGATGATAGATTCAAGCATTTTCATAACTGCAGAAGTTAAGCTAAATGGCCTACAGTTACGGGCCTTTTGTCGACCTCCTTTTTTAAACAGTGGGATCACATTTGCTGTTTTACAATCTGCCTGAACTGCCCCAGAAATAATTTTGGCAAATTCTCATGAGCGCATTTGCTGTTTCCCCCACCATCTCCTTTTGTACCCTGAGATGCAGTTCATCAGGATCTGGAAACTTATTCTGCTTTAACCCCATTAGCTCTCCGTCAAGGCTACTGAGTGAAATATGCATCTGGTGGTGGCTGGAGATGAGTAAATTGAAACACCATATGCATCATTAAATGATGTGAAATTAATTTCAGATTGATGGGATCTAATTGACAACCCGGGCAGTGCTGGATGTATCAGACACTGCACCAATTATGTTTTAATGTGGATTACAATTGATTCTTTAAACAATATTAACACAAATCGCTCGGTCCAACAGCTGGTGGTAAAGATTCCAGTCATGGTAAATATTTTAAACCAGAGATTTATTTTCATCCACTATATTATGTCGGTCAATTCAGGAAACCGGAGGACAAGCTGCCTGAGCATTCGAAGAAAAACATAATCACTCATCACGTATTCCTTCATGACACCATCGCACAGCTCAATGACAATTAGTCCTGATGTCGGAGAATATTAATTTTGAGAATTTCCTGTTACCTGTGTGAGCGAGGAAGGAATTAAAATATGATTCAACAATGTAAACAACAAAGCTGCTTTTAGAGAGAATGAAATCAAGCTTCTACTCTGATGAAACTTCAAATTCAGATATTTATGTTCTTCAGACAGCCATCATTCATCCCCTGGCTCGATTCACTTAGCCATAGACATGCAGGTGTAGAAATACAACACACGCATACTGACGCATACAAACTCAGGAGAAACTTTAAGCACTTTGTACACTTACATAGAAATTATGCATTTGAGTCTTGCCTTAAAGTATCACTTACCAGGTTATATTCACAATTGACCTCCAAGACAACATCATAATTGTCAATCCGGGCAGTGCTGGATGTGTCAGTCACTGCACCAATTGTGTTGTCATGTAGATTTTCAATTGATCTTTCAGAGAGTTTTAACACAAATCTCTCTGCCCCACAGGTGGTGGTAAAGTCTCCGGTTATGGTAAATATTTTAAAACATAGATTTATTTTCATTAACTATATTGTATATGGTAATTGAGGACACGGAATATCAAACAGTCAAAGCAATAGAAGAAATTAATGATCACTAATCAGTTATTGCTTCATTAGATCATCGCTTCACTATATCATTGCACTGCTCATTGATAATTACTCCTGATGTAGGAGAGCATTAATGTTGTGAATGTCCTGTTATCTGTCTGAGCGAGGAAGGAATTAATATATGGTTCAACAATGTAAGCAACAAAGCCTCTTTTTAGATTGGAGGAAATCAAGATTCCACTTTTGCTGAAATTTGAAATTCAGTAATTTATGTTCTTCAGACTGACTTCATTAACTCCCAGACTGGATTGACTAGATATAGACACGCAGAGTGTAACAATATAACATACTCACCCACGCACACTCACACATAACGAATCTTAAACACTTACATAGAAATTATATATTTGACTCCTGCCTTAAACTGTTCACTTACCAGGTTATCTTAAATATTAACCTCCAGGACAACATCACAATTGTCATTTCAAATGTGGTAAAATGTTGTAAAATTGGTGATCAAGTAAATGAATAAGCAAACATAAATATATCACAAGTTCATCAACCATTTCTCCACTACTTTCCCCTAATTCAAAATCATTGTTTCCTTTCATGACCAATACTTTTCATGGTGTTTGGTGTGACAGTGCCACTCAATCGGGGCTGCAATTATGTTTTGGAACAGAAAGAGAGTAATAACTATTTACGTGCGTGCTTCTTCAGCCGTATCCTGTGATATTTGTCAGTTGCCAAATGAAAAATGGTTAAAATTAAATACTCTGGGTATGACTGGCAGCATTATATTAATTCATGAAAGCTCTTTTACAATTGGGAAATGGCGCAGTGCTGAAATTGTCAGTCAGAGAATCCGTAAGATTCAGTCCTGCCCTGAGATGTGGTTATTAACCAGACCACATTCAGAAATCATTAAATGGACAATTTGCTAAGTCTGATCAGGATATGAGGTGGCATTGTGGCACAGTGGTTAGCACTGCTGTCTGAGTGCTGAGGACTCGGGTTCAATCCCTGCCCTGGGTCTCTGTCCATGTGGAGTGTTAATGTTATCCCTGTGTTTGCGTGGGTCTCACCCCGCAACCCCAAAGATATGGATTGGCCATGCTAAATTGCCTCTCAATTGGAAAATGAAATAATTGGGTACACTAAATTTATAAATAAACAATATAGGGAATTATATATGATTGCTGATTGATGATGCACCCAGAGAAGCAGACAAGAGGCACTCTCTTTATGTATTAATGTTCTGAATTTCCTGTAATCCGTGTGAGCAAGGGAGAAATTAAAATATGCTTCAATAATGTAAAAACAAAGCCTCTTTTTAGATTGGAAGAAATCAAGCTTCCACTTTAGGTGAATCTTCAAATTCAGATATGTATGTTCTTCTAACTGGCTTCATTAACTCCCTGGCTGGAATGACTAGCTATAGAGACGCAGAGGGTAGCAATACAAACACACACACTCACACAGAACAAACCTCAAATACTTTGCACACTTAAATAAAAATCATCCAGCCGCTAAATTGGCAACAATATATTTGAAATCAAAGTGCTGAAAAGATCTGTATAACTGGAAGATTAAGCCATTGTTGTGATCATTGATAAACTGACACTGGGGGTGTGATTCTCCGCAAATGCGGCGAGTCGTAAAGGCTGCCGTGAAACTGGCCGTGTTTCACGGCAACCTCTGCGTCCCCTCCCAGGACCCGATTCTCCCCCCCGGGCGGGGCTATCAGCGCGGCCCCGTGAAGCACGGCATTGCGGGCTTAACGACCGTCGCTAAGTCCGTGCGCCAAGCGTCACGGCGGCTGACGTGCACGATGATGTCAGCCGCGCATGTGCGGGTTGGACGGCTCCAACCCGCGCATGCGCAGATGACGTCATCACGCAGACGCATCAAACCCGCGCATGCGCGGGCCGTCATGCCCCTCAGCTGCCCCACGGACTGATCCTGTGGGGCGACGGAAGAACAAATAGTGCGCGGGTATCGGACCCGCTGCCCGCGATTGGTGCCCACCGATCGCAGGCCCATGCCACCCTTGGCACGGCCGTGGTGCGGCCGTGCCAATCGGTGCCATGGTTGTCCGGGACGGCACTTTGCGGCCGTTTTCACGAACGGTGAGAGCAGGTGTGATTGCGTTTGTGAAAACGGCCGTAAAGGCCTGGGAACTCGGCCCATCGGCCTGGGGAGAATCGCTGTTCGCTGTAAAAAACGGCGAGCAGCGATTCGTGTTGTGGGGCGGCCGTGGGGGGGGGGGGGGGGGGGGGGGGGAGAGAATAGCGGGAGGGCGGGAAAATTGTCGGGAAGGCCCTCCCGCTATTCTCTGACCCGGCGTGAGCAGCGGACAATCACGCCCTGGGTGTTTACATTCACCAGTAAATAGTCCATTTTTATTGCAACCAATATATATTCTTATTGTTACAAATGACAGCATTGGAAACATTAAATGCACAAATTAAATTGTTTGATTAGTTTCAACAATCAAGATTTCTCACAGTTTCAGAATTACCTTGACTATTTGCTTTACACATCTGCTTCAATAAAACGTTGATGTTGGAGTCAGAGATATATATATCTGATGCTGGCTGTATGATGAGCAAACTCAATCGACACCATCATGATTAACTGATGTGGAATTGATTTCTGAATGATGGGAATAAATTGTCAATCTGGGAAGTGGTGGATGTGTCAGTCATTACACCAATTGTGTTGTAATGTAGATTTCCAATTGATCATTCGGAGAATGTTAACACAAATCTCTCTGTTCCACAGCTGATGTTAAAGATTCCGGTTATGGTAAATATTTTTTTAAAAAGAGATGCAGCTTCATCAAATGCATTGTATATGGCAATTCAGGAGACAGAATGATAAGCAGTCAAAGCAATCGAAGAAATTCAGAATCACTAATTACTTATTCCATCACTACATAATTGCACTGTTCATTGACAATTACTCCTGATGGAGAGTATTAATGTTCTGAATTTCCTGTAATCTGTGTGAGCAAGGAAGAAATTAAAATATGGTTAAGCAATGTGAACAACAAATTCACCCTTTAGATTGGAAGAAATCAATCTTCCACTTTAGGTGAAACTTCAAATCAGATATGTATGTTCTTCTAACTGGCTTCACTCAGTCCCTGGCTGGAATGACTAGCTATAGACACGTAGACAGTAGCAATGCAAACAGATTACATGAAAAATTGACCTCCAGGACAATAGCATAATTATAATTGCAAACTTGGACAAAGTATTGTAAAATTGGTGGATCAAGTAAATGTATAAGCAAACGTAACAATATCATGAGTTCATCAACCACTTCTCTCCTACTTTTCTCTAATTTGAAATCATTATTTGTTTTCCTCCGTCAATATTTTGCACGATGTTTGACATGACACAATCACTCAATCTGGGCTGAAATTTGCCTGAAGACAGAATGAGAGGAAGAAGTATTTGACTTTATGTTTCTTCAACCGGTCCATATTTATCAGTTGGCAAATGATAAATGGTTGAAGTAAAATACTCTGCGTATGACCAGCAGCATTTTATTATTTTATGAAAGCTGTACTGCAATCAGTAATTATCACTATACTGTCAGTCAAATAACCCATAAGATTCAGCCTTGCTCTGAGATTCTGTTCGTAACCATCCCACATTCGGGAATCAACTTTTACAGATGCACTATAGAAAGCATCCTCTCGGGCTGCATCACAGCCTGGTATGGCAACTGCTCGGCCCAGGACCGCAAGGAACTTCAGAGAGTCGTGAATACCGCCCAGTCCATCACACGAACCTGCCTCCCATCCATTGATTCCATCTACACCTCCCGCTGCCGGGGGAAAGCGGGCAGCATAATCAAGGATCCCTCCCACCCGGCTTACTCACTTTTCCAACTTCTTCCATCGGGCAGGAGATTCAGAAGTCTGAGAACACGCACGAACAGACTCAAAAACAGCTTCTTCCCCACCGTCACCAGACTCCTAAATGACCCTCTTATTGACTGACCTCATTAACACTACATCCTGTATGCTTCAACCGATGCCAATGCTTATGTAGTTACATTGTATATCTTGTGTTGCCCTATTATGTATTCTCATGTATTTTCTTGAATTGTTTAATTCCCTTTTCTTCCATGTACTGAATGATCTGTTGAGCTGCTTGCAGAAAAATACTTTTCACTGTACCTCGGTACACGTGACAATAAACAAATCCAATCCAATCCAATCAGATGGACAATTTAATAAATTTAATCGCAATTTAGTGAATAATTTAAAATCGATAGTTAATGATGCAACATGAGAGACAAAGAAAAGGCACACTTACTGAGAAATCGTCCAGCCCCCACATTGCCAACAATGGGCGCGATTCTCCGATGTCACGCCGGTTGGGAGAATAGCGGGCCGCGCCAGTTTTTCAGGCGGCGCCAGTCCGACGCGCTCCCGCTATTCTCCCAAACGGCCGAATCTTTTTCATCGTGTTTCGCGCGCAGAAACACGGAGAATCGCCCGATGCAGCCAAAATGGCGATTCTCCGGCACCCCCACTATTCTCCGGCCCGGGTGGGCCGAAGTCCCGACGTTGTGACGCCAGGTCACGCCGTCGCCATCCACACCTGCTTTTTAAACTGGCTGACGAGGAGTGAGGAGGTGAGCGGACCGTCCCTGAGTCTCCACAAACTGGGGAAGGCATCCCCGAGAACGCAGCGGCCAGTGGGATGGGGGGGGGGGGGGGGGAGAGGGGAGAAGTGGGAGGGGGGGGGGGGGGGAGAGAGAGAGAAGTGGGGGGGGGGGAGAGGGAGAAGCCGGAGGGGGGAGAGAGAGGGAGAAGTGGGAGGGGGGGAGAGAGAGGGAGAAGTGGGGAGGGGAGAGGGAGAGAGTGAGTAGTGGGGGTGGGGAGAGAGAGGGAGAAGTGGGAGGGGAGAGAAAGGGAGAAGTGGGAGGGGGAGAGAGAGGGAGAAGTGGGGGGGGAGGAGAGCGAGTAGTGGGGGTGGGGAGAGAGAGGGAGAAGTGGGGGGGAGACAGCGAGTAGTGGGAGGGGGGAGAGAGCGAGTAGTGGGGGGGGAGAGAGGGAGAAGTGGGAGGGGGGGAGAGAGCAAGTAGTGGGAGGGGGAGAGAGAGAGGGAGAAATGGGGGGGAGACAGCGAGTAGTGGGAGGGGGGAGAGAGGGAGAAGTGGGAGGGGGGAGAGAGGGGGAGAAGTGGGAGGGGGGAGAGAGGGAGAAGTGGAGGGGGGAGGGAGGGGAGAGAGCAGGTAGCGGGAGGGGGGAGAGAGGGGAGAAGTGGGAGGGGGAGAGGGAGAAGTGGGAGGGGGGAGAGAGGGAGTAGTGGGAGGGGGGAGAGAGAGGGAGAAGTGGGAGGTGGGGGAGAGAGAGGGAGAAGTGGGAGAGGGGGAGAGAGCGAGTAGTGGGAGGGGGAAGAGAGCGAGTAGTGGGAGGGGGGAGAGGGAGAGTGGGAGGGGGAGAGGGAGAAGTGGGAGGGGGAGAGGGAGAAGTGGGAGGGGGAGAGGGGAGAGAGTGGGGGGAGAGGGAGAAGTGGGGAGGGGAGAGGGAGAAGTGGGGGGAGAGGGAGAAGGGGGGGAGAGGGAGAAGGGGGGAGAGGGAGGGGGGGAGAGCGAGTCGTGGGGGGGAGAGAAAGGGAGAAGCCGGAGGGGGGAGAGAGAGGGAGAAGTGGGAAGGGGGGGGGAGAGAGAGGGATAAGTGGGGGGGGGGGGGGGAGAGAGTGAGTAGTGGGGGTGGGGAGTGGGGAGAGAGAGGGAGAAGTGGGAGGGGGAGAGAAGGGAGAAGTGGGAGGGGGAGAGAGAGGGAGAAGTGGGGGGGGGAGAGAGAGGGAGAAGGGGGGGAGAGAGCGAGTAGTGGGGGTGGGGAGAGAGAGGTAGAAGTGGGGGGGAGACAGCAAGTAGTGGGAGGGGGAGAGAGAGAGTAGTGGGAGGGGGGGAGAGAGGGAGAAGTGGGAGGGGGGAGAGAGAGGGAGAAGTGGGAGGGGGAGAGAGGGAGAAGTGGGAGGGGGGAGAGAGCAAGTAGTGGGAGGGGGAGAGAGAGAGGGAGAAGTGGGGGGGGAGACAGCGAGTAGTGGGATGGGGGAGAGAGCGAGTAGTGGGAGGGGGGGAGAGAGGGAGAAGTGGGAGGGGGGAGAGAGAGGGAGAAGTGGGAGGGGGGAGAGAGGGAGAAGTTGGAGGGGGGAGAGAGCAGGTAGCGGGAGGGGGGGGAGAGAGGGAGAAGTGGGAGGGGGAGAGGGAGAAGTGGGAGGGGGGAGAGAGGGAGTAGTGGGAGGGGGGAGAGAGAGGGAGAAGTGGGAGGTGGGGGAGAGAGAGGGAGAAGTGGGAGGGGGGAGAGAGAGGGAGAAGTGGGGGGGGAGAGAGCAGGTAGCGGGAGGGGGGGGGAGGAGAGGGAGAAGTGGGAGGGGGAGAGGGAGAAGTGGGAGGGGGAAGAGAGCGAGTAGTGGGAGGGGGAAGAGAGCGAGTAGTGGGAGGGGGAGAGAGGGAGAAGTGGGAGGGGGAGAGGGAGAAGTGGGAGGGGGGAGAGGGAGA